>NW_023268605.1:0-8028 GCF_013103735.1 Etheostoma cragini
CACACACACACACACACTTTATAGAAACATTTTTAGACACACACACACACATATATTTTCTAGACACACACACACACACACATATTTTTTAGAGACACACACACACACACACACAAATAAATCATAAAAATACATGGTTACTTACATGGTTCAACTGCGCTACCAAGTACCACCGGAATCACTTCAGGGCTGAGAAGCTCAGACCTCTTCCTCCACGTTTGTTTAGCTGCCAGCGATTTGCGGTGCCCCTTTGCTCTCGGCATCTAGAGAAGTGCATAAATCACAAGAAAAGAAAAATGATGTACACAGTTGCAAGGTACCACTATCATACCAGCACATACAAAAAGCAACACAAACAGACAGCCACACACACACACAGAGACGCAGCGATTAACAGACACAACCATAGATACACACAGCCCGACACACGCACGCACGCGTTCGCAGCGTAGCTGGTTGCTTTAGCAACCATAACCGTCTCAGTAAATAAGCCCTGGTACAAAAAAAATTCTAAATCTGTTATATCCCTGTAGATATACGCCATACTAGCTGTACTAACCATAGACAGCTAAATAGTACCAACACTCACAAGACGAACCTAAACATAAAAACAATTACTACCATACTAACAATAAGCTAATGCTAACGCTAGCTAGCGCTATTCACGTGATAGCAACAAACCAACAGTACCAGAAAAGACAGACGTATTAAAAATAACACGCAGGATGATTGTTATGTTGTAAGCATATTATTACTTAATATACACAAAGGGACTGAAATAAAACATGCTAGAGCTAGCGCCCGTTACTGTGGTGACAGAAACTCACGTTTACTAACCATACATAGTAATCTGATATTCCATAACACAAATATACATTTACAAGTAAACTTACCTTAGTAACACAACTAGAAAAACTCGTAGAAACAATCTGTCTGTGAAGAAGTAGAAAGAATCCAAATCCTCCAATCGGTAACACACTGAAGCGTTAACAACCACGTTCAAAACACTATGTGATTCAAACAGCTGGCAGCCGTGGCAACCGTATCTTCCGCTTATAATAACCTTCCGCCTAACCTAACCTAACCACCGTCGTGACGTCATTCCATTTCCGGGGCGTAGGGAAATTAAACAACACTTTTGAATAATCAAATTCCTTTCAAAACGCTCCCATTTAAAATATGAACAGATAACATCGTTATACAATTAAGTTTGATGCTTCTGTAGAATTCTTTATGATTTCAAATGACTTTTGGGCAGACTTGGCGTAGCTAACACCACGCCAACCAAACTCAATTTAAAAAACAGAACTTTTAGGGTCTGTCGACCCAACATATTTTCACAAGTGTACAAATAAAGTATGACTTAATTTCCACATAAATTAGAGTTGTGAACATTGAAAAAGTGTACACAAGACCAAATTGTCTTTTATAGTTTTTGGCTAAGGCTTTAAATACATACAGTATCGTTTTACTTGTGACGACTTCAGTGACTTAACCCTTCAGAGATAAACGTTTTTAAAACGTAGTTAAGACAGCTATGACGCTAGCGCCAGACCAACCAAACTCTATTAAAAAACAGTCCTTTTAGTGTGTATAGAGTGCAATTAAAACTTTATATCCACCACCACTACAGTTGTGATTAAAAATTGTAGAAAAGACCAAAATTGGCTATTCAGAGTTTCATTACGTTTATGTTGAGTATAATGAAGACTTTAGAATAAATTATCTGAAACTTATATTTACAATCAATCCACTGTAACATAAAAATGTCCCCTATAATAACTCGCTACTCTAAATATGAATCACCTCAACCAAATTGCAGCATACTCAAAATAAATACAGCTTTGTCGAGGTCCTGAAAAAAAAAGTGGTCTTAGAACACCATGAACTGTTCATACTGCATCTGAATGAAGACCACTAACTGTTACATTCCATGATAGATAGTGGTCGTCTGATCCTCCATTCACATGTAACCTGTCATACAGAACCTACATTAACATTACATTGTGGGGAGCTTTGTAACAATCACTGATGAAAAGCCACATTATCACTTTATTTTAAGAATATGGGCTTGCTACTCTTACTGTAATGTCCATCAACCTTCCCCCCATTTCAAAATAATCTACACTTATAAACAACTATACCACCATAACACATACTATAAATGTCTTTTTATAAAAAGTCATGAACAGTTCATATTGCATGTCAAAGGAGGCCAGTGTGTCGTCCGTTCCCCAGAAAAATAACAAATGAATACCAAATACCAAACCCTTATCTGGTAAGGAATTTAGAAAAACAGCTCACTAAACCTTAAAAATAAACCATATAATATATCCCACTTTTTCTAATAATATTTATCAATTTGATCTCTGAAATTGGTGATATTTAAAGATACTATCCATTATTTATTTATTCTAAACTTTAAAACAAACTATGCCTATAGAACAGTAATCAACAAGATAACTCTACTGATTTATCAACAACTATTAGTATAATTAACACAATTATTATAAAACCACTACACTATATGTATTATGCATTAAACCACCTACTGTACCAAACAACACAATGTAGTTTACATAGTCATATTAAAAACATATTAATATCTGTGGAACAGACTACTT
Source organism: Etheostoma cragini (assembly GCF_013103735.1). Taxonomy (NCBI): domain Eukaryota; kingdom Metazoa; phylum Chordata; class Actinopteri; order Perciformes; family Percidae; genus Etheostoma; species Etheostoma cragini. The sequence goes on from NW_023268605.1 coordinate 2,625, forward strand.
AACACACAGTAACATTTTTAACAAAAACATTTATTTTAAATAATTCTACCTCAAAAAATATACAAAAGAACCCCACACCGATAATAAACAATGAACATGTTAATCTATAAATATATACATCTATCATACATTATACATATGCATCTAAAAATACTAATATAAAACAACAATTATTAACAACACACACAACCTTATTGTCTAAATGATAATCAGAATAACACCAATTTGTTTTTTAAATAAAATAGAACAAATAAATAAAATAAACAATTTTTTATTACACTACTTCTTTATCCTCATTTCACTCAACTCCCCCATCTCCCTCATCTCCCTCTTCATGGTGAACCGCTCCATTGCTTTCCATTAGATTGCTGTCTAACTCCTCGTTTTCATCTCCCGTCTCTGGTACAGCAGATGAGGATCCACCAATCTCAGCCTCTTCCTCCATGTCATCTGCAACCAAAGATAAAAACACATTAATTGCTCTTACAATAATTATTTTAATAACAAGTCAAGAAACCTTTATATGTGGACAAAAACCATATTACTGTCCAAAATCACAATCAACACATACAACATTGTAAACAGACTGTTACACAAAAGAAAAGTTACATTTGATAATGAATATCATAACAATAATTAGTCATGGTCAAATTCCTGAACTACTACGGTTAAAATTAATTTAGGTGTAAGATGGAAACTTTTACTTCAGTTGAACAAATACTACAATCAACCATAAGACCACAGTATCAAATGAGACAACATGCACACCACAACTACACCCAACCACTTACCATCAAAAACAGCTGATGCCAGAAACAACTGGTCTTCCAGTTGTAACACCTTGGCATGAAGCCGGCCCTCCTCAGTCACGTGACGCTCCCTCTCCCGCTTGAGGTCACGTAGCAGCCAACGGTTTTTGGCTTCTGTAGCCGCTCTCAAGCGAGACTCCCTAGACAACAAGTCCATAACATCACCAATGGCTGATGTCATTCGTGAATAAATTTCTTCACGGGAAACATTTTCATCCCTCACCATGTACTGCAGAAAAAAGAAACATAATGACAGTAAACAACATTACACATTAATTTACAAGATAAATATAAAAATAAGGTACGATAACACAAAATAAAATAAAATAATAAAAACGCATGTACTTCAAATACATGTTGGCTTTTAATATTTTAATATCAACTTTTTTACTATAATCATAATATTTGATAGTTAAATATTTGTATTCTTGCAACAACCCCATCACACACACAAGCACACACAAAAAAAACATAAAAGTAATACATGTTTACACTTGCTACACATAATACCTAACAATTTATCATCACTAGGAAATAACTACATTATAAGCTGGAAAAAAGACTGTATTTTACTTTTAATTGAATACTGTCCATTCCTTGACCCAATATTTAACTTTAAAAAAAAAATTTGAACAACACAATACTTACTGTACACAACTGTAGTGCCTGCCGAGCAGCTTGCACCTTGTCGTTTGGGAGATCCGCAATCTTCATTGGAGAGGCCATCTAAGGAACACAATACGACACATAATAGACATTACGATGGTGACACATGAAAATTTGTTTGGGACACAAAAGTCACTTCCCACCAATATACAACAATGATCCATTGCTAATGAGTCCATGCGCAAACATTTAACCCCTTTAAACCAGAAGTGTGCAACATCTAATGTAAACCAGAGGTGTGCAACATCTAAATTATATTAATAATATATACAACAACTGTAAAGTTCTTTGTATAAAAACATTAACTAAATAACATGCAATATACTGACAAGAATCTATCCTAAGAAAACATCAAAAATGTGTGTACATTTTTTATACAGATTACTGGCTTCTACAACAAATTTAGATTATAATAAGATAACACCATTAAAATACCCATAAAAAAACATTATGTGAAAAGTTTTATTCACAAACAAAAACACACACTAGCAAATAATATTTTACTTTCATTTAAATTCACACAAACATCAAAACAATTAATCCAACCACACACTTACATAAACTTCCCTTCTTAATTTGCCATCATTGTACTACAATGCGCAATAAAATACCCGTATAAAACTACATAAGTTACACCAATGACAACACCAAACAACAGAGCCCACCTGTAACCACAGCACGGATAGAGAAACATGGCGCTCGGACAACAAACTCCGAGACATAGCATAAACTTACTATCAATATTCACTTTGCACCGCCTATACAATAAAAAAATGGATCTCTAAGAAGGAAAATGCTACTTAAATATAAACTGTTACAAATAAAAAACTATGTAAGCACAAAAACAAATTTTAAAGACAGAGAACCTTACCGTGGTAAAAATAACAGCCAGCAATCTTTACGACAATAAAAGGAATGGCAAACACGGTAGGCAAGCAAGAAATGACGTAACAAACGTAAGATATCCGCTACAAATTAATTTATCAAAACTACAAATACTTAAAGACTATTACATAACGTAATCTGACTATTACATATAATATAATAATAATAATATCAAACATAACAATAATAATGATGATAATATTGATCTAATATAATAATATTGTCAAATCTCAAAAACGTTACTATTGCCAGAAAGGTTTTAACAAACACACACACAAACGCTCTCGCATGCACACAAACACACACAAAATACATCCTAAACAAAGGCATTATTCAGTCATCAGACTATCATCTGTGTTACCTGTATTGTTACGGTCCGTTACGTCCAGTGTAAATGCCCAAGAGAACAGGCATCAATCCAGCCATTCATCTATCCATCTTCATCTGATTATCCGGTATCGAATCTCGGGGGCTTCAGCTCCAGTAGGGAACCCCAAACATACCTTTCCCGAGCCACATCAACCACCTCTGACTGGAGGGGTCCTGAGGCGTTCACAGGCCAGGTTGTAAATATTACCCTTCCACCTAGTCTTAGGACTTTAACTACAACAAGAGCACTTAAAACAATCGTAAATTATGCCTCGCCAAAATCTGCAGACGGAGCCCATGAGAATGACAATATGTAACTGTAAAGCATCAGAGCAGTTGGTTACTGGGCGCATTTACACACAAAACAAATACAGTCAAAAGTATAACTTCATTAATTATTGCAGAAGCTATAGTAGACTTATGTTTATACTGTCATGTATTTAACTACAAATATTTGTTTGACTGTTTAACTTGTGGTAATGTATGGGTGAATGTAATTAAAAAAACAACAGAAGCAATGCAAAGGAGACATATTGAGCTTCTTAAACCAAAACGTGATTATTAAACAATGTTGAAAGCTAGTGAAACATGAAGGAATAAAAGTGGCCCCATAAGCTGAATTAGTGAGGCATATTCACGTAAAAAATGCTTAATCGTGACAGGAATTATATGTAAAGGTATAACGTTAATGCCGTCAGTGTTATAACTGAGATACTAACGCTAACAAGCTAATAAGGTGTCACGTTAGCTAGTACAGACCTACTTGCTAACGTTAGTTAGGCTACTATTGCAATCATAACGAAACATAACACAAACGCTGTAATCCCTCAGTTATAAAAGACGAAGCAACTACGTCTCCATAATAGCTTGAAACTTACGTGGTCAACACAATTTACCATGCTGAACAGCTACGACGTAGCTAGCACTACACAAACCAGACTCCATGTAAAAAAACAGTACTTTTAACGTGAATAAACCAACATGTTTTCATATATAAACAAGGGAAGTAAGTCTTTATTTACACCAACACTAGAGTTAAGATGTATGATATATGTGTAAAAAGACAAAATCGCCATATTATAGTTTTAATTGATTTCTGTAGACTTAGAATGAAGTGTGTTTTACGCAGCTAAAATGACTGATTATTTACATGGAGTCTGGTGAGTTGAGCGATACAAGCCGTAGCAAAATATATATTAATAAAATGCCCCAGGTATACAAAATTTCTCAAAACATACAATATTATCTTAATGGTGAAATGTTAAGGGACTTAACCCTTCAAAGATAGACGTTTTTATAACCTATTTAAGTCTTTAAACAAGAATTACATAGCTAGCACTAGTTTAGACCAACAAGCCACCATTTAAAATACTGTCATTAAACGTGTCTATAGCCAACATGTATTAACATGTTAACCTCGAAAGCATAACTTTATTTCCACGAAGAATACAGTTGTGATGGTTGAAAAGTGTAGATAAGACGAAATTTGACTATTCTCTAGTTTGATTGTGTTTCTGTTGAGTTTAAGCGAACGGTTTTAAAAGAAATAATATGAAGCCTGTGTTTAAAAATAATCCTCTGCAACATAAAAATGTCCCCTATAAGGTCTTGCTACTTTAAATATATATGAGTCACGTAAACCAAGGTGCCACATAGTAAACATGAATACAGCTAGGTCAAGGTACTTACATTATTTTTATCTTACCATGAGGTGCCTATATTGTAGGTGTGTAAATGCCACTCCCTGTTACATTCCCCTGAAAAATGTTAAAGGTGAATACCAAATGCTAATCCCTTTTTCTAGTAATAAAAACTGTAGTGATTAAACTCAACAATCTAAAACAATAGCTCACTAAACCATACAAGTAACAATAACATCCACTTTCCCTAATAACAGTTATCAATTACTAGCCATTGGTCTCCAAAATTGATGATATATATAGATACTATCCATTTTATATTTAATCTAAAGTCTAAACTATCTACAGTGTTTGTAATTAACTTCCAGATGCTAGTGAACACCCCCCCCCCCCACCAAAAAAACAGAACATTTTTGGCATAATATTTATTAAACATTACTATAACTGTACAATACAAATATACATAAAAAACAACATAAATATGAATACGATATAAACCACACAGGGCAGCTGTCAAAAAAGGTAGAGTCCATAAATAGGCCAAATTAAAACCGCTGAAAACTTCTAAAAAAAGATGGTCCATTAAATTTAAAGAGACTAGCAAACCCTTGGCCTTTGTTTCAAAACAATTTTAGCATGCAAAAAAGACTGATCCAGATTTTGTGTGTAGCGTTTGCCTTAAATTGCTTTTCAGACATCAAATATAGAGTTGTAACACGTAAATGTATGAGTTGCTACAATAAGCATAGAACAAATGGAGTCTATCTAATGTATCTTACTACCTACTAAAAAAAACATATGGTCTATAACTGTCTGTCTGACTCTTCTGACTGACTTTCAAGTCTGTCTATATGTTGTCTGTGTTATTGTTGGTCTCTCTATTTATCTATCTACAGTAGTTATACGCCTGAATTACATTCTGTCCCTTTCTATTTGCCTGCACATCTGCTTGTCTCTCAATTGGCGGTTTTCCACTGCGTGGTATCTACTCGACTCGCCTCGGGTCTACTCGCTTTTTTTGGTTTTCCATTACGA
>NW_023268606.1:0-1108 GCF_013103735.1 Etheostoma cragini
TCTTGTTTTTGGATGTGAAGCACTGTGGATAACTGTTGGTCACTGTGAAGTGCTATATGAATAAATGTGGATTGATTGATTTTATGTTTTACTATCAGGGTACAAAGGGGCCTACGGGTCTCTTTTGACATTTACATAATCATTTACAGATTATTAATACTACTAATTTATATCCGTTATAAAACCTTGAAATAAATCTACACACCAAGTAAGATAAACAGAATGTGTGTGCTTATGCTTTAAAAAAGCAAGACTTTCTTTTGTGAGGGCAGCATTTCTCCTGCTCCACACCTAACATTGAATTTAAAAAAAAAAAAGCACCTGCAGGAGAATACAATTTTCTTGTAGTGAAGTCAGTTTCTGAGTGAGTCATGTCCCGATCCACCTAAGGCTGCAGACAGGGCTGGCTAAACAGAATGAAGTGTATGCAAGTGTAAGAAATACATGTGTAAAGTCCCTGCTTGCAGACGTTTATTCAATTAAAATGTATTTATAGTATCAAAAAACAAGAGTTATCGCAAGACACTTTGCAGATAAAATAGATCTAGAACACACTGCATAATTTATATAAATACCCAACAATTGAAGCAATTCTGCCAAGAGCAAACATTTAGTGTGAAAGTGAAAATCCCTTTTAGGCAGAAACCTTGAGTGGTGAGGAACACTTCCTTTTATGGAGAAACCTTGGACTTACCCAGACTCTTGGTAGGCGGTAGTAGTTCATGGCTTAGCAGGGCATTACAGGGTGTAGCAGGGCATAGCAGGGCACTACAGGTCTGCCAACTGGAACAATATAGGGGACCGTCCAAGTCACAGAAGCCTTGAATACTGAAAGTATCTTGTATGATTATTTGGCCCACTTTGTCTTCAGGTTTTATGGCAATGTGTTTGTTATTACCCAATGAATTAATGATGTGTTTGTCTTACTGACTAATCTTGGGTGTTCTGCATCAGTGTTTGGTTATTTGTATTGATTAATTGTGCTATTTGTGGTGATGACATGTCTGTATGTGATTTCCAGTGGGGCGGCCCGGTAAAGAGCACAGGTTCCCGCCTCTGTCCTCCCTGGAAGTGGTCAAAGAGTTTAAGCCTCCTTTGGAAGGGGTGT
>NW_023268607.1:0-3556 GCF_013103735.1 Etheostoma cragini
ATTATCATCATCATCATCATCATCAACATCAACATCAACATCAACATCATCATCATCATCATCAACATCATCATCAACATCATCATCAACATCATCATCAACATCATCATCATCATCAACATCATCATCATCATCATCAACATCATCATCATCATCATCATCATCATCATCATCAACATCATCATCAACATCATCGTTATTATTGCTTTTTAATTTACATTTGTTGTTACTTTTCTCTTTTTATACTCATGTTCTCTCTAATCGTTGACCAGAGCAGAGAGCTCATTATTCATGTAACGAGTTGCTGGGAAACATCAACGGAACTTTATGGACAATTAGTTTGGAAAACAAACAAAAAAAGTCTAATATAGCAGCTTTTTAGAAAGGATTCAGATTAGACCTGGAGACACCAGGAGGGTTCATAATCAGATGCATATTTTATTAAAGGACTTAAGTTATTCAGTAACAGTTCATCTCTCTCTCTCTCTCTCTGGGAACACGGAAACCTTAAATCAGCTGTTTTCTCTATGGAGTCTGGTGCCAGGCGGCTGCAGCTCGTGTTGAGCAGATTAAATAAGAACAGAATCCAGTCTCTGGTTGATGGTAAAGTCTTATGTTCATGCAGCTGTGGAGAGGTGTAATAACAGGTTGGGGTAATTATTCAGCGGCCGATTTAATAATAAATACCCTCTAAAGTCAGTAAATGTTTAACATCACGTTCAACAGTCTGTCTCTGTCCGGGAACACGGGACCCTTAAATCAGCTGTTTTCTCTATGGAGTCTGGTGCCAGACGGTAGGGACGCCCCGGGTCCAGCTGGTGTAAACAGCCGTTTTAAAGCGGTTTTCTCGGGGAGAATCCGCCAGATTACCGTGACATGTTAGCTCCGGTAACGGGGTATTGTCCCGGTGTCCGGTGTGAACTTACCGGGGCCATGGTGGCGGGAACTCGGTCTCACTCCGCGGATGTGGTCCGGAGATGGTTCAGCCTCCCGGGCGCGTGAGCAGGATTATCGGCTGTTTTGGAGGAAAAGCAGCTCGCGGCTGCACGCGTGTTGACTGGAGAGCCGGGTCACACAGGCGACCCGGAAACACCCCAACATCCGGGTCCTCAGGTCCGAACAGCGCCCCCAGCGGCGGGAGGGTCAATCACAACAACAACACAGATGACGTCACATAATAATCAGGTCACTACTCTCATTACATTTGGTTTTTTTTTGTCAACTTTATAGAATTTGGAGTAAAAACAATGTTCGAAAAAGATTTTTTTTTAAAGAAAAATCAAAAAAAAAAAAAGACAACTGTCCATAACGTGGTCTAACATGTGAAACAGATAACGGACAAAGTGACTTCAAATGTCCGAAAAACTTTAAAAGTTTGGGAGAAATCCCACGAAAGGCTCAGAAAGAGTCGACAAATGTAGAAAAAGTGAACCAATCATCGGAGGAAAGACACAAAGGGGTCGAAAAATATATATATATATACATATACATACATACATACACACAAAGACACACAACTCACACACACACACATTTGTACAGATCAAGCAGCCTTATATAAAGAGGCATCCATGTTGATAACTTTCATATAAAAACGTCAGACATATTTAGGATGAAATGTGGAACTGTCCCTTTAAGACTCGTCAAACAAGTGTTTCCACGTTTTATTTTATTTTCCAAATCAAATGAAAAACAGAATCTATCAAAATTAAAAAAGCAACAGCGTTCACATTCACATCTTTAATTAGTATTAAAGTTAGTAGTTAGTAGCAGTTAGTAGTTAGTAGTTATTATATAATAATAACTAATTTCAGTAAGAAGTCCCAGAGAGCTCTGCTGTGGGAATCAGCCAATCAGAGCGCTCCTGACCCTGTTGCCGGGCAGATGAAGGCAGAGTGACGTCAGATGAAATATAATTGTAATATTTCAATTTACAATACAAAACTTTATGTATGCAGCAATCACCAAGGCTTCTTGGTTCTATTCTATTCTTTAATAACATTTAATGTATTATGTTGCCTGGGCCAGACTCCATGGAAGAAACGGCTGATTTAAGGTCGGTATTCCTGCTCTATTCAGCTTTATGTCATTTTAACGGAATAACTTTAGGTTTTTAGAGCAAAACAAAACTTTAAAATCTTTGACATCTCTCTAGTTTTCTCTCCAGAGTGAGACATCTCTCTTCTATCCTATCTTTGATTGGCCCTTTAACGTCTCTGTTCACTCGTGCAGCTTCAGGCTGTTGTTGAACCTCTGGTTGCAGAAGGTGCAGCTGAAGTGTTACGGCCTGTGCCAGACTCCATGGAAGAAACGGCTGATTTAAGGACTGTCTTCCTGCTTGTAGATTGTTGTTGATAATCTATTAAAGTCACTTTCCAGGTAAAAAAGGTTGTTTTCAGCATCTAAAATAATGTGATTTCTTCTCTTTTCAATCATATTAAACAGCTTTGACTTTGAGAAACTTTTGACTTTTTATCTTGGACTAAACATTCTTTAACAACATTTAATTTATCTTGTTGCCTGTGCCAGACTCCATGGAAGAAACGGCTGATTTAAGGTCTTCCTGCTTGTAGATTGTTGTTGGGCCCTTTAAGGTCTTTGTTCACGCGTAGCAGCACTTGTGCAGCTTCAGGTTGCGCCGGTCCGAGTACGTCTTCCCACACTTGTCGCAGATGAACTGCTTCCCGCCGGCGTGCACGTGCGTCTTGTGCGTGCGCAGGTGGCTGCACTGGCTGAAGGTCTTGCCGCAGACGTCGCAGCCGTACGGCTTCTCGCCGGTGTGCACGCGCAGGTGCAGCTTCAGGCTGTTGCTGTTGTTGAACCTCTTGTCGCAGTAGCTGCAGCCGAACGGGCGCTCGGCCGAGTGCGTGCGCCCGTGCGTCACCAGGCTGCTCTGCTGGCTGAACGTCTTGCCGCAGACGCCGCAGCCGAACGGGCGCTCGCCGGTGTGGATGCGGCGGTGGATCTTCAGGTTGACCGCCTGGCGGAAGCTCTTCCCGCAGAGCTCGCAGCCGTAGGGCCGCGCGCCGCTGTGCACGCGCTGGTGGTTCTTCAGGTTGATGGCGTGCCGGAAGGCTTTGGGACACAGCTCGCATTTCAACGGCTTCTCCCCGGTGTGGATGAGCTTGTGCGTTGCCAAGGTGACGGCGCGGGTGAAGCCTTTACCGCACACGCCGCACACGAAGATCTTCTTGCCGGTGTGCGTGTGTTTGTGGCGGTGGAGGTTCTGCAGCACGTTGAAGCGCCGGCCGCAGACGTCGCAGCAGAAGGGCCGCTCGCCGGTGTGGACCACGGCGTGGGTCTTCAGCTGGGGGGACACCGTGGGTATTAGTACACACACTGCAGTACATATCAGGGTACCTGTGTTGTACAGGATGTATATTAGTACATATTAGTACACACACTGCAGTATATGTTGCGGTACCTGTGCCGGCTTGGTGAAAGTCTTTCCGCAGACGGGGCAGCGGTGCGGGCGCTCGGCGTTGTGCGTGGCGTTGTGCGTGGCGTTGTGCGTGGCGTTGTGCGTGGCGTTGTGCGTGGCGTTGTGCGTGGCGTT
>NW_023268608.1:0-1027 GCF_013103735.1 Etheostoma cragini
TCTCTTTATATAGACCTTAGTGGTCCCTAATACTGGATCTGAAGTCTCTTTATATAGACCTTAGTGGGCCCTAATACTTACAACACAAAGCAATAATATGAATATTTATTTTTTATTTCAACATAAAAAATAAATATAATTAAATATAAATAAATAAGAAAATAAAATTAATAAGAATAGAAAAATAAAACTCTTTAAAAAATCCACAAAAACGTAGAAAACTACAGTTAAAAATAAATAAAATAACCAATAAGATAAAAAAACGTTAAAAAAATAAAATAACAACATAATAAAACAAATACTAAAATATCGACTAAAAATAAAGTCAACAGGAAGTAAAATAAACGAATAAAGTCTCAATAAAGTGAAAATTAAGAAACTTTTCGTTCAGGCAGCGCCGCGGGAACCTCTGTTGACATTAATTTCCCAGCATGCCTTGCTCACTTCCTTTTCCTCCATCTTGCTCCTCTCAGTGACGGTAAGAATCCAATATGTCCACCTGAAAGTTACAATTAAACGATTTAAATCCGGGTTCTTTCGGCCCGATAACCGCCGGTATCTCCGGGGCAGTTTGTCCCCCGGTCACCGGTCCGTGTGTGTCGGTAGTTCGGGCCGTGATGGCGGTGATTTGTACCGGATTAGGCTGCCAGACGCGGCCGGGGCAGAGCGCCGTCGCTCCCCCGGGCAGAGCGTCCTCCGGCCGGGGGAGCGCAGTCGGACCTCCGGGGGAACATGGCGGAGCTAAAACCTCAGTTCCTGCCCGAGTTAAAACGCTCGCGCTGTTATGTTCCCGCGGTTTTACGGTTAAAGTGAGCCGGTAGCAACAAGCTAACGTTAGCTTCATCCACGCAGACCGGTGAGGTGTTGTGGTCAAAGGTGTTCCCCAAAGAATCTGGGTTACACACGTTGACGTTAAAAGTTATGTTGTTTGACAACTTAATGGACATGATACACCAGACTCCATGTAAATAATCACTACTTTTAGCGTGTATAGAGCAGCATATCTCCACCAGACTCCATGTAAATA
>NW_023268609.1:0-1910 GCF_013103735.1 Etheostoma cragini
CTGTAATAGTATGTAAACAACAACAACAACAACAACAACACTATGATGGGGGGGGGGGGAGTTCCCAAATGACTAGGGAGAAGATAATTACAACAAACTACAAACATGTCAGAAAAGGGTTTTATTTCCTTTTTGATGGGTTTTTGCAAAATAAAAAAATGTATTTCTGAGATTTTCGTGAGAAGTTTTCTCATTTTTTGTCAAGCAGTCAAAGAAAATGTAATTATTTTATGAAAAAGTGGAAATATTTGGGAAAAAAATTGAATTATTTTTTGTAAAACAAAGAGAAAAAAAAGAAATATCTGAAAAAAAAATCTAAAATGTTTTTTTTTAAGATATATTTCAATTTTTCCCCCGAAATATTTCATTTTTTTCCAAAATATTTCTAATGTTATAGAAAAAAAATGAAATATTTTGAAAAAAAATTGAAATATGTCCGAAAAAAAATTAAACATTTTAGATTTTTTTTGAAAATTATTTCAGACATTTTTTGGAAATATTTCTGAAGAAAAATTGGAACATTTGAGATTTAAAAAAAAGATATTTTGTAATTTTTTGGGACAGTACACATGTAAATATATTATACGTACATATATAAAACTAAACATTTGACATTTTTTTGAATATTTTATATACATGTTGTATAAATTAAAAGAAGACGGAATATTTTAGAAAATTGTTGAAATATTTATAATATATATAATAATAATAATAATAATAATAATATATATATATAAATAAAAACATAAAAACATAAAAACATAAAAACATAAAAACATAAAAACATAAAAAACACACATTATCTACCATCATCTGCACATCAGGCCTGACACGTCACGCGGCATTACGTCACAGGCAGCACGCGGCTGCTGCTGCTGCAGGCAGAGCGAGCGCGAGGGGCGGCGGTTGGTTCCCAACGTTCGCCGCTGCTGGCCGCACGAGGACTGAAAGAACTCCTGGGCGGCAAAATGTTGTAACCATGGCAGCGGAGGGTCTTCTGTAGCATGAAGCGGAGACACACGGCGACAGGCTAGCGTCTCGAGGTAAGAGTTAAAGTTATTTTAAGGATTTAACGTGTTCAATATCCCACAGGCTCGCTAATAAAGTACTAATATCACGTGTTAACGGTGGCTCAAGCTAAAATATAACGTCTCTGCTCACTACGACTGCTTTATTTTTGGTCAAAAACCTGAAATTCTCCCAGAAATAGTCCATATTTGACCTTTACGTCCATGTTAAACACATCTAGTCACGGATTTAATTCATTAGACGTCTGTTTAATGCTTGTCATTACATTTAGGAAATCACTAAATTATATTTTTTAGACAATATCTGCCCATAAATGTCTAAATATTTCTATTCTGTTCTGTAGGAAATGATTGGATAGAAACATCTTCATCTTAACCCTAACGTTACATGACACACACTAGTTAACTGTTATGTTATGTCTGAAATAATAACCTACAAATCGTTAGTTGCAGCCAAAAATACTCAAGAATGAATAAACCAGAGTAAAAACTGGGTCAGTGTGTGTGTGTGTGTGTGTGTGTGTGTGCATAATTGATTTAGTGGAGATAAGAGTTGGTAAAATTGGTAGTTTAAAAAGAGCAAAATGTGAGTTTATAGGAGTCATTCTTACACGTAATGGAGAAGCTAATCATGACCATTCAAGCTTGAATTTCTGTCTGTCTCTCTCACACACACACACACACACACACACACAGACACACACACACACAGACAGAGAGACACACACACACACACACACACACTGCATCATCAGCAAGTGTGTGTTATCATACCCAGGCTGTGGAGTGGAAGATGCACGCTTCACTTAACAATTAGCCATGCACACACACACACACACACACACACACACACACACACACACACACACACACACACACACA
>NW_023268610.1:0-1052 GCF_013103735.1 Etheostoma cragini
CACACACACATACACACACTCTCTCTCTCTCTCTGGGGAAAGCACTGCCGGTGATTCCCTCTTAAAGGAGCTTCAGAATATTTCGATGTTGCTCATCTAACAGGAATGGATTTTGGCTCCTAAATACATTTTGCAGTCCAACGTAATCTGGTTAATCGGCGTTTCTCTAAACCAATCACAGTCGACCTGGGCGGGGCCAAGCGTCGGACGGAGCCACGGTGCCGCTGCAAAATAGTCGCGCAACAGGAAACTCCGATTGGACAGATAGTCTAGCTAGCGGTGTGGATTTACCCTGCAGAGACCTGAGGACCAGGTAACCATAGTCCTCAGAAATCAGCCGCAGGTTAGAGCGCCGACACAGAGACAGAGGACGGGGACGGAGGTTATGCACACACACACACACACACACACACAAATATACACACACACACGCATACACACGCACGCACACATACATACACACACAATTACATACACACCCAGACAAACACACATACATAGATACACACCCAGACACACACACACACACACACACACACACACACACACATTAGGTGTAACTCTTGTGAATTATCATTGTTCTCATTAAACTCTTAGTTCAAACGTGTGCTGTACTGCAGTTACTTTGCAGTTTGTGTTGTGGAAACGGTGCGTCACAACAACAGCAACAACAACAGTAGTAACAACAACAGTAGTAACAGCAACAACAACAGCAGCAACAACAGTAACAACAACAGTAACAACAACATCAACAACAGTAACAACAGCAACAACAACAACAAAAACAGTAACAACTACAGCAACAGTAACAACAGCAACAACAGCAACAACAACAGCAACAACAACAGTAGCAACAACAACAAAAACAGTAACAACTACAGCAAAAGTAACAACAGCAACAACAGTAACAACAGCAACAACAACAACATAACAGCAACAACAACAGTAACAACAACAGCAACAACAACAACAAAAGCAACAACAACAGTAGCAACAACAACAACAACAAAAACAGTAACAACAACAGTAACAACTACAGCAAAAGTAACAAC
>NW_023268611.1:0-1326 GCF_013103735.1 Etheostoma cragini
CATGGGGACAACATGAGGACAACATGAGGACAACATGAGGACAACATGGGGACAACATGGGGACAACATGAGGACAACTTGTCTGTCTGTGTGAAAGAAAGACACGGGAAGAGAAGATAACTATTTTAATGTCTTGTGTAGACTAAAAGTAAAATTTACACACGTAGTCTCATGAGAACCCGGGCATGCACGAGAACCTCGGGACCGGCTCTTCAAGTGATTCAGTTTTTTCCATAGGAACGTTTTCCAGTCCATAGTCCACCGGAACACCCCCCCAACGCCAGAGTCTACTATGAGTACATCCACTTCATCTTTACAATGTGCAAAACCCTCCTGGGACACGGGGCGACAGCAGGAGGAGCAAAACAACTAAAACTAATAACTAATGAGCAAATAACAGGAAGTAGAAGCACTTGGCGTCTTAGTGGCGGCGTACGGACACGTGGAAGCTGAGACTGGTCCCTTCTGTCCCTTCTGTCCCCTCGGACGCGATGGACTCCACGGCCGAGGAACGCTCCAGTTTCAGTGGTTTTAACAAAAGACAATTAAAAAAAACAATAAAAAGACCCGTTTCTAACCTCCGAAAGGACAAAAAGAAACTGCGAGAGACAGACAGAGAGATAGAGACAGAGAGAGACAAAGAAACGAGAGAGACAAAAAGAGAGACAGAAGGAGAGACTGAGACAAAGAGAGACATAAGGAGAGATAAGGAGAGACAGAGACATAAGGAGAGACAGAGAGAGAGAGAGACATAAGGAGACATAAGGAGAGACAGAGAGAGACATAAGGAGAGAGAGAGAGACATAAGGAGAGACAGAGATAGAGAGAGACATAAGGAGACATAAGGAGAGATAAGGAGAGACAGAGATAAAGAGAGACATAAGGAGACATAAGGAGAGATAAGGAGAGACAGAGATAGAGAGACATAAGGAGAGACAAAGAGAGAGAGACACAAAAGGAGACATAAGGAGAGACAAAGATAGAGAGACACATAAGGAGAGACAAAGAGTGAGAGAGAGACAAAGAGACAGAGAAAGAGACAAAGGAAAAACAACTTTATCCACCGGGCCAAAACAGCTGGAATGTGTAAAGAAAAGAAGAAACATGGAATAAAAAATAAAAACCTCAAAATGAACTGAAGACTTAGTGAAGATTCCCCAGCGATTAGTCAGTGACCGTTTCCCAAACGGAGGCTACATCTACACCGTGTGTGTCTCTCTGTGTGGCTTTGTGTGTGTGTGTGTGTGTGTGTGTGTGTGAGAGAGAGACACACAGAAACAGACAGACAGACACACACAGAGAGACACACACGTGCACACACACACA
>NW_023268612.1:0-1252 GCF_013103735.1 Etheostoma cragini
GCGGCGGCCGGATCACATGACGCTCTACCTGCACACACCTGGGGGGGGACAGCGGCGGGGGCGGGCGGCTGGGGGGCGTGCTGCGGTTGAAGCCCAGCGGCGTGATGGGACCCGGGTAGAAGTGGCCCAGCTCCCAGGTCCCGTTCAACTCCCGCGGCTTCAGGTGCCGCTGGTCGCCGGGCTCCCCCCCGCCGCCGCCGCGGAACAACCTGCACGACATTAGACATGAAGATGTAGTCGGTCTCTGAGAGGACGGAGACATTTACTCATAGACACGTCCAAAGAAACGGCAAAAAGTAAGACAAAAACTTGAAAAGGCATCAAAAGAAGAATCAGGACATGGAAAATGAAAGGATAAAATGAAGAAAAACAGTATGTGGTTTATTTATTTATATGTACATATTTAAAAATACACATACTGTGTATAAAGTATACACACACAGAGATAGACAGAGACAGAGACACACACACACACACACACACACACACACACACACAGACAGACAGACAGAGACACACACAGAGAGATACACAAAGAGACACACAAAGCGACACACACACACACACTCTCACACACAGTGTGTGTGTGTGTGTGAGAGAGAGAGGGAGACAGACAGATGTCACAGACAGACATACAGAGTATGGTTGCCTGGTTACTAAGAGTTAGGGAGGAGGACAGGAACCTGTGCGTCTCTTGGTCCCCCGGGTCCACGTTGAGCGGCTGGCGGTTCTCGTTCTCCGTCTCCTGGACCTCGGCGTCCAGGGCCCGGCTCAGCTCCCGGCTCAGCTCCCGGTTGGGTAGGCGGCGCCGGCGGCGAGCCTTCGGGCGCGGCGGTCCTCTCTCCTGGGTCTCGCTGCCCCCCTCGCTGCTGGGCCCGGCCTGGGGCGAGCCGCACAGGGACCGGTCGCTCTCGGCGACCGCCGCGCGCATGCACGCCTGCAGCAGAGCGCTCCTCGAGTCCCTCTCGTCCGGCTCGCCGTCGTCTCCGTTCCTCTCGGCGCCGCCACCGAAGCGCCGCTCCCGCCCGTCCTCGCCGTCCTCCTCCTCGTCCGCGTCCTCGTCCTCCTCGGTCTTGATCTGGTGGAGGAGTCTGGAGAAATAAGGGTCGTCACACCGCTCCTGCAGGAAGGAAAGGAGGAGGATCCATGAAGGATCAGGGGCCAAGGCCAGATCCACCTGTTGGGGGTGTGTGTTTGTCTGTGTCTCTGTGTGTGTGTGTGTGTCGGGGTGTGTGTGTGTGTGTGTCGGGGT
>NW_023268613.1:0-2031 GCF_013103735.1 Etheostoma cragini
TTTTTTAATTCACCATCAATTTTTGTTGAACTGCCTATATTCAAAATCTACACAGCTGATTTTTTGCCTTAAAACATCTTAAAAATGAATTTATTGATTTACTAATTGACGTAAATTGTGACAAGCTGTGTACCGGAAACCATACGCGCTTTACACCCGAATTGAATGCTGGGATACCGGCCCGGCCAAGTTCACACACGTCACCATCCGATGTATCCTCGGTAAAATGGGCGTGTCGAGATCACATCCGGGCACTTTAAGTGTTCTTGGCCAAATGCTAACTTGTGTATTGGGTCAGTACTTTGGCCCAAACATGACGTTACACAAGAACACAAGGACACAAGGACACAAGGACACAAGGACACAAGAACACAAGGACACAAGAACACAAGGACACAAGGACACAAGGACACAAGAACACAAGTCCATAGAAGAACACATGTTGAGAAACGCCCCTCCTCCCAGCTGGAAGTAGCAGCAGCTCTCCTCAGATGACTGAGCTTCTCACCCTATCTCTAAGGGAGACGCTAGCCCCCCTCTGAGGAAACCCATTTTGGCCTCCTGTACCTGGGATCTGGTTCTTTGGGTCATGAACCAGCTTTCAGGACCATAGGTGAGGGTAGGAACCAGAACTGACCAATAGATCCAGAGCTTTGCCTTCTGGCTCAGCTTCTTTTTGTCACAACGGTCCACCTGTAACCGGTTGGGCAGACTCCCCGGGCACCTCCAGGTTCCTTGCTAGAGTGAAGATCTGATCGGTTGTTCCACGTCCAGGACGGAATCCGCATTGTTCCTCTTCAATCTGAGGTTCGACTATCGGCCGAACCTTTCAAGCACCTTGGAGTAGACTATACCAGGGAGGCCGAGAAGTGTGATAACCCTGTAAATGGCACACACCCTCTGGTCCCCCTTTTTGAAGAGGGGAACCCCCCCCCCCCTCTGCCACTCCTTAGGCACCGTCCCAGACCTCCACGCAATGTTAAAGAAGCGTGTTCCAAATTCACCGCCACTACCCGTTTGGGCTTACCAGGTCTGTCCAGAGTCCCCCCGTCACCCGCAGGCGTAGGGAGGCAACCCTCTCGTCCACCGGGGTAAACTCCAACGCAGCGGTCCTCAGCCGGGGGCTTGTGAGTATCCCCACACCCGCCCGGCGCCTCACACCCTGGGCAACTCTGGAGTAGGACAGAGTCCAACCCCTATCCAGGAGAGTGGGTCCAGAACCGAGACTGTGCGTAGAGGTAAGCCCCACCAGATCTATCTGGTAGAGGTCCACCTCCCGCACAAGCTCCGGCTCCTCCCCCCACAGGCAGGAGACAGTCCACGTCCCCAGAGCCTCTGCCCCCGGGTCTGGTCCGTCGAGGACCCTGACCTTCACCACCACCCATGTGGCAGTGCACCCGCCCCCAGCGGTTCCTTCCACCGGTGGGGGGGCCATGGGACGGAGAGAGAGGCGCCACGTAGCTTCCTTAGGTTGGGTCCGGTCGGGCTTCGGGGCCGACCTAGCTCCAGGCCGAGGCCCCGGGCAGGAGCTCTTTTGAACTTCTGAAACTAAAACTAATCTCTGTCCTTCTGTCTCTCTCTCTGTCTCTCTCTGTCTCTGTCTCTGTCTCTCAGATGGACAAAGAGCAGCAGAAACAGCAAGAGGAAAACCTGAAAGCTCCAGAGTTCGTAAAAGTGAAGAAGAATCTTCGCAGGACGTCGTTTCCTAAAGAGGAGAAGGAGGTGTAGAGAGGAGACAAGGTTACAATCTGAGGACTCTTCAGAGGAAACACCTGCAGGACATCATGGGATGAATTACCTGACTCTGGACTACTTCCTGACTCTGGACTAGTCTGGACTACTTACTGACTCTGGACTTCTCTGGACTACTTCCTGACTCTGGACTAGTCTGGACTACTTACTGACTCTGGACAACGTCCTGACTCTGGACTACTTCCTGACTCTGGACAACGTCCTGACTCTGGACTACTTCCTGACTCTGGACTAGTCTGGACTACTTACTGACTCTGGACTTCTCTGGACTACTTCCTG
>NW_023268614.1:0-1219 GCF_013103735.1 Etheostoma cragini
GACAACATGGGGACAACATGAGGGCAACATGAGGACAACATGAGGGCAACATGGGGACAACATGAGGGCAACATGGGGACAACCTGAGGACAACGTGGGGACAATATGAGGACAACGTGGGGACAACATGAGGACAACATGAGGACAACGTGAGGACAACATGGCAGGAGGTGCTGGGGTGGAGGGGGGCTACAGGCGCCAGATGAGAAGCAGCGAGGTAGGCCAGGAAAACCAGCTGACCTCTACTCCCAGACCTTAGCTGGTCCGGTTTGTCCACAGACGCCCCCCCCCCCGGCTAATGTGAGTCATGTCTCCCACAGTTATTTAGTTTAGTTAAAACTGTTTAAATGCAACGGCTCTCGCCCAGCGGATGCTTTCCTCTTCAGGCGTCATCCTCTTAGTGTCCCTGTATGTTTAGTCTCGTGTCCCCAGACCTCCTCCACAGAGCTGCAGACGAGGGTCTGCCTAGACCACACAGCATCCTGGGATGGGAGAAAAACCTGCTCTGTGGGACCTTTCTTTAAAGGCATGGCACCCATGGCATCAAAATGTCACTTTATGAGACCGAGACCGAGGACGGGGACGGTCATCCAGCCGAAAATGAGGGAGCAATCCCAGGAAAAGGTTGTTGATGTAGACTGGTGTCTGCTGAGCAGAGATGGGAAGTAACGAAGTACAAATACTTCGTTACTGTATTCAAGTAGATTTTTCTGATATTTCTACTTTACTTCACTATTTATTTTTGTGGCGACTTTTTACTTCTACTCCTTACATTTTAACACAAATATCGGTACTTTCTACTCCTTACATTTTACAAAATTGGCTCGTTACTTTAGTTTTTACAAGAGGTTATGTCGGAAAATAGCGCGGACACGCGCCACACACCGCGAGCGGGTGCGCGCGCTACACGGAGAAAAAAGAGAGAAATGAAAAAGAGACAAGCTGTTGGGAGGATAACCAGCTGAGATTGTGTGTGAGAGTCTTTGAGAACTGGAAGTCGTATAACTCATGTTGTCAGTTCATTTAGGCCTGTTTTTGGTCTATAGTTCTTCACATTTAAAGTAAGTTAGCTAGTCGTGTAGGTGTGTTCTTCACCTGTTAGCTAGGTTGCACTTAATTCACAGCAAATCATTGCGGCTTAATGGCGCTAACGTTAGCACATAGTAGTATGGATGGTGTTAACGTTAGCACATAGTAGTATGGATGGTGTTAACGTTAG
>NW_023268615.1:0-1225 GCF_013103735.1 Etheostoma cragini
TACTACCACCACTACTACTACTACTACCACTACTACTACTACCACTACTACCACTACTACCACCACTACTACTACTACTACTACTACTACTACCACTACTACTACTACTACCACTACTACTACTACTACTACTACCACTACTACCACCACTACTACCACCACTACTACTACCACCACTACTACTACTACTACTACTACCACTACTACTACTACCACTACTACCACTACGACCCACCACGTAGGGCTTGATGGCGTCCCCCACGTCCTCGTCCATGTGGACGTACATGTTGAGCAGCTGCGGCAGGTAGAAGTCCACGTCGTCGTGGGCGAAGCTGAAGAGCCGGTTGCCGATGTACGCCTGCACCCCCGGCTCCTTGGAGCTGTGCAGGTAGGAGATCGCCATGGAGACGTCGAACAGCTTCGACTCGAACAGCCGCAGCAGCCACGACTGCTTGGAGGGGTTGTGTCTCTGGCGCCGCCGCGCGCTCTTCACCGGGCCGGGCGCCGCGCCCTCGGGGTCGGGGCCCGGCTTCAGGGGCGTGAGAGGGCCGGGGGCGGTGACATCATCGGTGACATCAGCGGCCTGCTGATTCAGCGTGACGTTCTGCAGAACGTGGGCGGCGTCTGGCTCGGCGTCGGTGACATCACCTGTGACATCAGCGGCGGTGATATCACCTGTGGCATCAGCGGTGACATCAGCGGTGGCATCAGCGGTGACATCACCTGTGACATCAGCGGCGGTGATATCACCTGTGGCATCAGCGGTGACATCAGCGGTGACATCAGCGGTGACATCAGCGCCCTGCTGGCTCAGCCTGACGTTCTGCAGGACCTCCTGACACGCCCGCTGGGCCACGGCGGCGTCGATCACCAGGCTGAGCTCGCCCAGAGGGGGGGTGGCGGCCTGCGTCCCGCCGCCAGAGGACGAGGGGGTGGAGGGGAGGGACAGGGACAGGGAGGGGGAGGAGGGGCTGCTCTGATCAGAGAGGGGTGGGGAAAGATCCGGCACTGTGTCCTCCATCAGGACCGCTGACAGGCTCCGCCCTCCTCCACTGAAACACACACAGAGGTCAAAGGTCAACAACCCACTCTTCTCTCACACCTTCAGTCCGTACTGCAGCTGCTACAGTTGGAACTACTAATACTAATTATTTACATGGAGTCAGGTGGAGATATGCTGCTCTATACATGCTAAAAGTAGTGATTATTTACATGGAGTCTGGTG
>NW_023268616.1:0-1210 GCF_013103735.1 Etheostoma cragini
ACGGCGGTAAGCCGTGACAAAAAGCCCTGATGGCTTCTGGGACGGCTGGGTCGTGTGGTTATTAATTGCGTTACATTTTAGGCGCATTAAAAGGAAACTACAGAATGGTCCATTTACTTTTATTTGCATTTAGGTGCATTTAGATCTTTTTGTCGTCGCTGCTATCGGTTGATTCCCGCTCCCGTCTGCTCCCGTTCACCATTCATCCGTACCGTCCAAATCCCGTTATAATAGTTAATATGACTCCCATCCTGAAAATGTCAGCCTCTACTCTGTATCTCCCTGCAGACTGGCCACGCCTCCTCCTGCTCGTCCCCCTGCCACCAGACAGGAAGTAGCAGCTCTGCGTCGCTGCTCCTGGTTTGCCAGGACTCTGCGAGCCAAGCCGCTCCGCCGACCAATCAGACGCAGCGACAGGCTGACGGACAGCAGCCCTGTAACCAGTTGTCTTCTGAAGCTCCGCCCCCAGCGGAGATGTCCCATCAGCCCCTGCTCCGGGCCGCGGACGCTAACACGGACGCTAACACGGACGCTAACACGGACGCTTACTCAGCACCCGCTGCTGTTGCTATGGATACCGCCCACCCGGAGGAGGTGGAGGTGAAGGCGGAGAGTGGGCGGGGCTACGGCTCTGAGGACGCCCGCATGGACACGCGGCTGCAGGACGAGGACGCGGCGGCGGCGTGCGACATCTCCTTCGACAGCCAGTTCCCCGACCTCATCTCTGACCTCATCACCGAAGCGACCAATCCCGTTGCGGCCCCCCCCGCGGCCCCCCCCGTGTTCCTGTCGGGCGTCCGCTACATGGTGCCCCCCCAGCCCTCCCCCTCCTCCTCCTTCCTCCCCTTCCCTCACCCGCTGCCGTCCGCCGTACGCCTCGCCGCCATCACCGACTTCTCCCCGGAGTGGTCCTACCCCGAGGTACCAGTACTACCCAGTACTACCCAGTACTACCCAGTACTACCCAGTACTAGTCATTACTACACAGTACTACCCAGTACAATTCATTACTACCCAGTACTACCCAGTACTACACAGTACTATTCATTACTACCCAGTACTAGTCATTACTACCCAGTACTAGTCATTACTAGTCATTACTACTCAACACTAAGAAGTACTACTCAACACTAACCAGTACTGTTGAGTACTACTCACTGCTACTCACTGTGTGTGTGTGTGTGTGTGTGTGTGTGTGTGTGTGTGTGTG
>NW_023268617.1:0-1519 GCF_013103735.1 Etheostoma cragini
TATATTTGGTACCCCTAAAATCATGTACAACCAAATTATATGTAACACTGGCGCTCAATATATTTGGCACCCCTAAAAACACATAGAACCAAATTATATGTAACACTGGTACACAATATATTCAGTACACCTAAAATCACGTAGAACCAAATAATATGTAACACTGGTGCTCAATATATTTGGTATCCCTAAAATCACCTAGAACCAAATTATATGTAACACTGGTACACAATATATTTAGTACCCCAAGATCACGTGTCCTGGCCCGGCAGCGCAAATAATGAATGAAGGGAAAAGAAGGAGAAGGATTGGGAAAAAAGAGGAGAGGGTGGAGGCATGTTGGGTTTGGGGGTGGAGTGAATTCAGAGAATGCAAGCCACTGCCCCCCCCCCCTCTCTCTCTCTCCCTCCCTCCCTCCCTCCCTCCACTCCTCCTCCGGGTGGAAATTCATCCTTCAGCCTCGGTAGCGGACATTCGTGCCGAGGAGCCCGTGAGTGCGGGACGTGTTTCAGCCCAGACCCGGAGCCCCAGAGTCCGGCATCAGAACCCTCTCCAGTCGGGTCCTTAATGCTTCTCATAATACCGTGATTTCTCTTTTCTTATTCCTGTGTTTTTTTATTCTTAGGCTGCCACTCGGCCTTACATTTCTTTTATCTCTATTGTTTTTGTAGCTTCATCCTTTCTTTTTTCCACTTCGGGATATTTTCCGTTTCTGGAGATTTAACTTCACGCCAGTGCGAGTCTTTCTAAATTGTGATTCGGCTTTTTTTTAACCTTCCGCGGCGACAATAACTTTGGAGACAGCCCGTCGCCAGCCGCGGAGGACGAAGGGGATTTGACACCGGGGAGCCAGCCTATATTGGTCCGCTGGACTGTGTGTGGAAACAAAAAGGGGGACAGCAGGAAAAACCGAGCCACCGGCGCCAGCCTGCCTCCGCAGAAAGGAGCGCGGAGGATTTAGCGCGGATACCGGGGAGGGATATAGCCCCCGCCTGGAGGAGATTTGACGGTCAGTTCCTTTCCAGATCGCGTCTCTACGTGTCTCTACATGTCCTGTTGTGTCAGTTGCTTCTGTGTGTGTGAGCTCGCGGGGATAAGCCTCCATTATTTGGGGTTGCACGGCGCCGTGATTTGTCCCTCCGCGGCGGCTCTGCTGCTGGAAAGAGAAAGTGCCTGTGCAGTCATGCAAGTGGCTAGACCCCTCTCTTCTAGAGCCTGTATGGGGGGGTTCTGTTCAATATTTTTGGACACACACACACACACACACACACACACACAGACAGAACAGCGTGAAAAGCACTGCGTGTGTGAGGCTGACACATCCGGGCTCGCTCCGCGGGGCTGGCGCCGGGAGCGCGCAGTGATCTGCGGCGGCGGTGCTCGGGTATTTTTAGGCAGTGTGTGTTATTAGCTGGCTCGCTCGAGCTACTTATCCCACATAACTACAACGCTTTCACCAAGCTCTCTCCCTCCCTCCCTCCCTCTCTCTCTCCCTCTCTCCCTCCCTCTCTCTCTCTCT
>NW_023268618.1:0-1768 GCF_013103735.1 Etheostoma cragini
ATAGGATATACAGTTATAGATTGCAAGGTAACTGGTCAAGACCAAAGACTAAACTGAAATACCTCAAGTGATCAAAACAGTTTGTCAAAATTCACAGCACAGATATAAAACCACTCTTTAAAATATGTTCATGTACCATTCAAAAACAAAAGTACAATCATGAAACACATACTACTTATGTATTGCAGCCATCCTGATCACAGCCACGGGGGGGGGATCTGCATGTGCTTTCTTACCAGCAAGTTTCTGGAGGTCCAAATGGCATCTTTGATGGCGGCCAGGGTGAGACACTGATTTGAGCCGAATGATTCATTGCACCAAACAGTTGAGAGCTCACCTAAATCCAGCTCACGCACTGGACTCACTGGATCCCGCTACTGCACAACTGAAATGAGAGAGCGATGATTTGTTAAAACATACACTTCTTTTTGCTCAGGTGAAAACATTTAAAAAAAACATCTGGATAAAAGCATAGGTAGGTGCCAGGGTAAAAGACTCAGGTACTTTAAGATCAGAGGGTAAGATCTTCAATCTTCTGATGTATGATCCCATCCAGAACTGTGCCATAGTTGCAGTCTTAGGATTTCTGGATGGGGCCGTTGCTGCTGTTATGTGTATAGCTGTAAATCTGCTTTCTAAAAACAATAACAGATCCGGCACTCCTCTCCCTATTTTCTCTTTTGACTTCTTCATCACTCTTTTTGGCCTTACCTCTATTAGAAAGTACAGTTCTGAAAACCATGTACATATTAATCTTTGCTGTCATTGGTATGCAGGTCACTTGATGTAATACAAGCAAATACATAATGCCCCACCCAACACTTTTGTAACATGTTCATATGTTCCGTTAATTTTTACAACTTTCTGTTTAAAACCATACCATACTTCACAAACATTACCTATTTACAATAACCACGCAACACTCAGATCTCTGTTAACTATGTGTATGTTTATTTAGTTTCAAAGTTTAACACAGGTTAAACATCAGTCATATCAGCTTTGTCTTACCGGCATCTTCTCGTTCTGTTTTAAAAGGAAGTTTGCCTTGCACACCGGTTGATTTTAATGCCTTAAATAATTAATAAGGAAAAATCCAACATTTAAGGACATCAGCTGCAGTCTCTGGTGATGGTGGTATAGTGGTGAGCATAGCTGCCTTCCAAGCAGTTGACCTGGGTTTGATTCCCAGCCATTGCAGTAGTTTTCGTTGTGTGGTTACTTGCTTTATTTGTCAAGAAGTAACCAGAAAGGTTACTTACCTTACCCAACTCGATTTGATAAAATATTAGATCTCTGTTATGGTACAAATAAGGGAGCATATCAATCAATCAAGATGCCTCCATGAGGATCCACAGACACAGGCAGCCCACTACGATTTACACTTTGCCGTGTCTTGGTAACTACTACTAACCAATTGAAAGTTTATGAACATTTGTGCAAACAGGTACAGGGTTGAGTTTCAGGTTGTCGTGGCCAAGTGGTTAAGGCAATGGACTATAAATCCATTGGGGTCTCCCCGCGGAGGTTTCAATCCTGCCGGCAACGAGAGAAATAATTTAAGAACGGTAGTGAACTAATGACACAATTTGGTTAATCACAGGTTACCGAATTGCAAAGGAAGAGGAAGATGCTAATTTACTCACAAAGTATAAGAGTTTTATAGTTTCTATTAAGTCCGATTTTAATTTATTTGCTGAAATTGGAATGTTTCTGAGAAATAAGGGAAGTTTAACGTAAATCCAAAGGTCACAGGTCAGATCCCCACCTA
>NW_023268619.1:0-1325 GCF_013103735.1 Etheostoma cragini
CATGAATTGTAAGTTCGCAGCTTTGCAGCAGGCGTCATTGTGGTCTAGAACCTTCTACGGTAAGTAGCCTAGCCTGTCTGTTATCTAATAACGCTTTTGAACGGTAGAAATACATCTGTTGTGTTTACAAAAAATGGCTGGCGTCGCTTTCTACCTCATACAGAATGCAACCATGAATAAAGGGCGAAACGTTACAGCTTGAAAAATTATACTTCGCTATCATTAGCTAATATTAGCGCCAATGCTAACACTAGTATAGCGTTAGCATCGGTGCTAATATTAGTATATAGTAATATAACCAAGGTGCTATCATTAGCTAATATTAGCGCCGATGCTAACGCTAGCTAGCGCGCTTAGCTAGCGATAGGATCGATGCTAGCTAAGCGTGCTTAGCTAGCGTTAGCATCAGCGCTAATATTAGCTAATGATAGCACCTTGGTTATATTATTGTTAGTTGTTTTTAGCTAATTGTACCTACTGTTATAAAACAACATGTTAGTGCTTTAGCTAGCTTTCGCCACTTTAAAAACAAACTTATGTTGCTCTGTCACACTATTACTTATGCATATGTAACATATATTGTGTAACAATATCGTTCAGCCCAATAACTCAGTTTGTCACTGTCTTTACAGAACATTTGTACTGCTGTACGTAATTGGTTGGTAAGTATAGTAATGCTATAACTAAAATTGATAATGCATCACATAACTTGACTGTAGATACCTATTTAGCATCTGTAAACTTAAAGTAAGCTAAGTAAGTAAACTAAGTTTTGTTTAGAAAAAAGCCACACACATCTGACAGACTATGTATGAATTTTATATTACAGTAATATAGACAAATTGTCGCAAAAAAAGCCACAGTTTAGAAGCTCTGTTATGTGTGTATTATATTCTGTGTATTTACCATTGCACATTAGCAGCTATCAGAGTTACCAAACACTGCTGTGCTCCGAAGACTCCTTTCTCAGCATTATCTGCAAGCTTTTCTTTTTCTTTTAACTTGATTGACTGAAGATACAAGTTATTGTTACATTATGTTGTTACTGTTTTACATTTGACAATGTAGTGGGTACATTGCAAACAAAGGTCAGATTATATTGCATAAAAGTCTGGTCTAAAAATGGCATAGCAACCTGCGCTTTAAAAAAAAGAAGGTAATATTAAGAAATGGAACCGTGGCCTTATACTCGAAAATCTCATCAAATGTAGGATTTTGGAGAATTGTGACACCCCTATTGAACACAGAAGTCAGTGACTACAGAGATTTCCTTGAGACACCTATTAAAGTAGTGAAACAATGACACTAATAAAATCCAAATTTGC
>NW_023268620.1:0-1007 GCF_013103735.1 Etheostoma cragini
TGTGTGTGTGTGGGGGGGGGGGGAATAATTTGTTAAATTACAGTATTACTATCTCAGAATTGTAATGCTTTACACTACTTTTTCACTACTTTTATCAAAATAAAAGCACAGGTTTGACTATCATCTTTATTTATTTACATAATGTAGCATAAGTTAGCCTTTGTTGTGCCCAGAATGCACCTGAACACACCTCCCTGTAAGACCACCACACCCAGAATGCACCTGAACACACCTCCCTGTAAGACCAGCACGCCCAGAATGTACCTGAACACACCTCCCTGTAAGACCGGCACGCCCAGAATGTACCTGAACACACCTCCCTGTAAGACCGGCACGCCCAGAATGCACCTGAACACAACGCTTACCTGCTGGTGAATTTATCGGGGTCGTCCTCTCGTGCCTGGTGGAAGTCGAGGCTGAGCTCTGCGTCGATCCCCAGACCAAAGTAGTTGTTCATCTGAACGATCTGAGACACAAAGACACGAAGGATTGAACCGGTTTGAGTTGTAGTCGTCTCGTCCTCTGAAATCTAGGCCTGTGGGTGTGAAAACGCCCTGGATGCTTGAGACAGTCCCCCGGGACCTTGGACCAGACCTTGGGCGGCTCCAGGAAGCCGTTGTCCTTCCCGTCTTCGGAGATGTCCTGCGCGTCCAGCAGGATAGTCCAGCGGTCCATCAGGACCTCATCCGCCTCGTCCACAGAGACCAGGATGTGGTGGGGGTCCTCGCCGCTGTAACCCGTCCCCCAACGCAGGACACGGGCCAAGTCGTTACCTGCAGAGACGGGACACAAGTTAGTACGGGGGGGCTCTAACTTAACTTTCCTAAGAGCCGCTGTGGTCCTGCTTTGTCCTGATACATCTTGCTACGTCCCGCAATGTCCTGCTACGTCCTGCTATGTCCTGGTATGTCCCGCTTATGTCCTTCTAAACCATCACTAACAGGGACGTTGTAGAGCGTCCTCTGGTGGACAGACTATGCAACAACATCACTAACAGGGACGTTGTA
>NW_023268621.1:0-1880 GCF_013103735.1 Etheostoma cragini
GTGTGTGTACTGGGTGTGTACTGTGTGTACTGTGTGTTCCAGACGTGCTCCTGCTGTAAGAAGAAGGGAGCGTGTGTGGGCTGTAACGTGCCGAGCTGCAGGAGGACGGTCCACTACCCCTGTGGGAGGAGACACCAGTACGTCTCCCAGTTCACCGGACTCTTCCCGTGAGTCGGACCGCTCGTTAACACGCCGTTAATCAGGAAGTCATGAGTCCATAACACACACACACACACACACACCGGCTGGCCCTGCTATTTTCTTGAAGAGACAGACACACACAAGTAAAAACTTCAGGCCACACACCCTGACTTAAGGTCAACTGAGTGGAAGACATTCAGAGGAGGCTGATGTGTCTCTGTGTGTATGTGTGTGTGTGTTTCTCTGTGTGTGTTTGTCTCTGTGTCTGTGTATCTCTGTGTGTCTCTGTGTGTTTATGTGTGTCTATGTGTGTCTTTTTGTGTCTCTGTAAGTGTGTCTATGTGTGTCTGTGTGTGTGTCTGTGTGTTTCTGTGTTTCTCTGTGTGTCTATGTGTCTCTGTGTGTGTGTCTGTGTCTCTGTGTGTCTCTGTGTCTCTGTGTGTGTGTCTCTGTGTGTCTCTGTGTGTGTGTCTCTGTGTGTGTGTCTCTGTGTCTCTGTGTGTCTCTGTGTGTGTGTCTCTGTGTGTCTCTGTGTCTGTGTCTCTGTGTCTCTGTGTGTCTCTGTGTGTGTGTCTCTGTGTCTCTGTGTGTCTCTGTGTGTGTGTCTCTGTGTGTCTCTGTCTCCAGGTCCTA
Organism: Etheostoma cragini; assembly: GCF_013103735.1. NCBI lineage: Eukaryota > Metazoa > Chordata > Actinopteri > Perciformes > Percidae > Etheostoma > Etheostoma cragini. The sequence continues at coordinate 775 of NW_023268621.1, forward strand.
CTGTCCGGATCACAGTCCCACCCAGTCTGTGTGTGTGAGTTCAGACCTCAGTCTGCCTCAGTCCTGCTCCGTCTGTTTGGACTCCATCGACCCCGTCCTGAGCTACTCCGTCCTCAAATGTCCGTCCTGCCACGGCAGCTGGTTCCACAGGGACTGTGTGCAGGTAGGGGGACTTCTATTAAATATATAACGCAGGCCTGTCCCCTCTGAGTCCAGAAGTCGACCAATCTGGGGTTCTGGTCTTAGTTGACTAAGATTTCTTTAGTACAGTCATTTTCTTATGCTTATTCATGCTTAATTATAGCTCATTTCCAAGAAACGTCTGAGTTATTTCTGGTGAACACCAGAGTTAAAGAGGAGCTTTTGCAGGATTCATTGTGTAGAATCTCAGTTTTCCAGATGTTCATTAACTATATTAATAACGAGCTTTCCTAGTCTCAAAGCCACAGCTCTGTCCATTAAATCAACAAATCGTGTCTTAGTCAACTAAGAATGTCTTTAGTCGAGGACAGCCCTAAAATAATGCACGTCAGTAGTGTCTGTTTACCCAAATTACTGTAGGGAAATATGGAGAAAATCTAATATCACGATATATTTGACTAAATACCTCGATATCACTACAGATATTGTAGTCTTTGACTATTTGTGCTTTTCACATAATATTTACACAATGAGTCTGTGTGTGTCTGTGTGTGTCTGTGTCTGTCTGTGTGTGTGTGTGTGTGTGTGTGTGTGTGTGTGTGTGTGTGTGTGTCAGCGTCAGGCCCACAATGCCGGCCTCTTCTTCTTCAGATGTACTCTCTGTAACAACAAGGAGCTCTTCCAGGAGGAGATGCAGAGGATGGGAATCTACATCCCAGAGAGGTAACTATGGTAACGCCACCACAGAGTCAGTTACTATGGGAACTCGAGCCCAGAGGAACATCAAAATATTATAAAGGTCTCAGAAATAAAATGTATTAAAATACAAACCTAAGAAAAGAAACTTAAAGTCTGTTAAACAAAAACACAATAACAAAAAATAATCAGTGTTGCCGACAGGGACGTTGTAGAGCGTCCTCTGGTGGACAGACTATGTAACACCATCACTAACAGGGACGTTGTAG
>NW_023268622.1:0-2328 GCF_013103735.1 Etheostoma cragini
CAGCAACGCCTTGTCAACACACAAGCACAGGAAACCAGTACAGGAAACGGAAATGAGTCAGGTACGCTTACCGTCAGCGGAACGGAAATGAGTCAGGTACGCTTACCGTCAGCTCCGTCAAAAAAAAAAGACTGGCAGAACTGCGAGACTGGCAGAACTGCGAGACTGCGCGCCAGCAGTGGATACGTTACGGGCAACTCCCAACCCAGCCTGTATCTCCATCTGACGCATCCATCTGAGTCTCCGCCTCCAATTTCTTCAACTTCAACTCTCTATGGAGCTGAAAATCCCTCTCTTTCTCCTCCCTCTCTACCTGAAGACGCATTAATCGCACCCTCAACCTGGCATCCTGCTTGGAACCCGGAGATGAGTCCACCGACATTGGTTCGAACCTTGGTAAAGTGACAGGCTGTCGTTCGGCCCCCTCATGTTGAACAACAGTAGAGACAGTAACGGGCAGATCGGTCTCATCAGGTGCACTCACCGGTAGATCAGGGTTGAACACAGGTGCAGACACAGAGAAAACCCCCTGACTAACAAGACCATCTAACCCAAGAGCTATCAGCTCATTCTTACGGAGGGAAACAGACACAGAAATACCATAATGTAGAGCAATCTCATGCAGATCCTTATTTGTACTCCTGTTGAATGCATTTAAAGTAGGGCCTGCCACAAACGCACCAAACTGAAAAGCGGCCATTGTATGCTACAAGCACAATCACGCTGAACCCGGCAAGATTAATGTTTGATATTAATAATATGCCCACACAATAAGCCTCCAACCTTGCACGCACGGAACCAAATTTCCCCAGAACCTGCCTAGTCAATACTAAACCCTAAATATCTTCTGAAGCCGAGCTAGGCTCGAGGCAACTTACAGGCAACACATCAGCGGGCGAAACCCTGATATGCCAGCCCCCTTTGGAGAACGCAGTCTCCGCCTAGGATTGACTCCGAAAACAAAAAAGGCAAAACAATAAACTAGTGTTCGAAGGAAAGGCTGATGAGGCCCAGCTGGACACCACCCTATCTAGACTGAGGAAGCAGGTTCACAATCGCACAGCAGCAAAGCCACGGAGACAGCACACAGGGCTATATAAATATCAAACAGAATGACTTACCGCCTCGGACAATGGAAACCGTTCAAAAGATCCCGGACGAGCCCCCAAATCTGTTACTACCCAGAGTTGGCTAGGGTGGGGGACGCAAACAGCATAAAACATTAGAAAACCCAGGACAGAAAACAAACAGTTAAATAAGGCAAATTTATTGTGACCGCACAACAAAGGGCAACTAAAGACTATCTTCAGAAGGAAGACGGCAACCGGCACAGGTATTTCAGGGATTAGATCAGAGCAGGATCAGAGCAGGACACACAGCAGCTCCCTCTATGATGGCTTCCACTGAAGCCTCTCTCTTCTGCAAACAGCCATGCTGCCTTCTTTTAAGGTTTGGGACACTGATCAGCTGATCAGCCTCAGCTGCACCATCAGCAGCAGCACACACCTACAGAGAATCACACACACACCTGCAGAGACTCACACACACACCTGCAGAGAATCACAAAGCACAACACGGCACGTGACAGATGCCCACTTATGTTGTTTCTTTTTCTTATTTTATTAATAGTTAAATGGACTTCCTGAATATTACTTTCAGACTGAGTGGCTGTAACCTGTCAGAGAGAAGCTGTGAAGCTCTGTCCTCAGTTCTCAGCTCCCAGTCCTCTAGTCTGAGAGAGCTGGACCTGAGTAACAACAACCTGCAGGATTCAGGAGTGAAGGTGGTGTCTCTGGCACTGAAGAGTCCACACTGCAGAGTGGAAACTCTCAGGTCAGGATTCAAATATTTGTAGAGGTTTACCCACTATGCCTTGAATGGCTTTATGTATTTGGTTTTAGAATGGACTGACTAAAGAACCTTTTCAGGTTAAGTGGCTGCAAGCTGTCAGAGAAAAGCTGTGAAGCTCTGTCCTCAGTTCTCAGTTCCCAGTCCTCTAGTCTGAGAGAGCTGGACCTGAGTAACAACAACCTGCAGGATTCAGGAGTGAAGGTGGTGTCAGCTGGACTGAAGAGTCCACACTGCAGACTGGAAACTCTCAGGTTAGTGTACTGTCATTTGCATATTAACGTATTTACCTGCGAGAATACCCGTTAGACTCTCAGGTTAGTATACAATTATTTGAAAATGATGACACTCTGATCTGTTATTTTCTCATTCTCATCATTGAATAGACTTATCATCTGATTGTTTTCAGACTGAGTGGCTGTAAGCTGTCAGAGAGAAGCTGTGAAGCTCTGTCCTCAGTTCTCAGCTCCCAGTCCTCTA
>NW_023268623.1:0-1322 GCF_013103735.1 Etheostoma cragini
TGGTTTGGCAAAGTGCTGCAAGAGCGGAAGTAACTTCAACGTGCATGTCAAGGCTAAATGTGCCAAAAAATAAACTGATGAGGCAAACAGTAGCAGGACATTAATGGTGCATTATGGGTATAACAGTTAACCAAACGTTATAAGAAACTTGGTTATACATGTGCTAATAGTTAGCGTTAGATAATAATAACCATAAGATAATCCCCGATTTGCATTTCGCTGACGGCAAAGTAAACTTTGATTTGCATAAAATGAACGTTAGCATGTTTTACCATAGCTAGCTAAGTGGCAAGCAAACGTTACAGAGAATTTACATGGTAACTTTAGATACATTTACTTTACAATGTGACTCCTTCTGTGTAATAACTATGGGACAAAGATATGATTACTGTTAGGTCTGCTGCTGGTAGTGCTCTGTCTCTCCCCCCCATCCCATCTGCAACCAGGATGGCCGTACCCATAACTACAAACTCGACAACTCATATCAGATCTCCACAGATCGATGGGTGACGTCACACCTGCTCTATCCATTAATATTAACAGTCTATGGTTAGTCAAGATGGTTACCAAAACCTTCAAAATTAGACTTTCACATAAAAATAAATATCATTGTAATACTGCAGCATGTCTGCATCTCTGTCAAACAGTGAGGTAACATGAAACAATACGTCAGGATCCTTTTTTGGGGGGAGCTTAAGCCATTGGCACTGAAAGCTATAACGTATATCACGAGCTAAAAGACTAGCAAACAGGGGCTGGAACTCGGATACGCCTGCTGGTTTATAGTTAGTTTACTGTCTTAGGGAAATAGAGAAATGGATGCATTTTTTTCACTTTTGTATGTTTTTTAAACGTTAGCGTAATTAATTACCATAGAGAAGTTACCTTAGTAAACCTGTTATTGTTGTTTTGTTGTCTAATCAGCTTCCATCTACTGAAAGCAGCTTTACCCAACAAACCACGGTAACGTTATACTAATTTTAGAATTTGTTTTACACACTTCATTCAAACCGGACAGAAACCACCGGACAGTCTTCTCTACACTTTTCTAACCATCACAACTCTAGTGTTGGCAGAAATCAACACATACTTTACTCATTTACATGTGAACATATGTTGGCTGTATGTCAGTCATTTAAACCAGAGATGCAGTTAATTCGCATGCTTGCTCTGCAGATAGTTTATGAATCAACATGTATGCATTTGGCTTGACGTCTGCCTACAGCATAGCTCTTCTGGGTAACCTTACTGTTGGTACACAATTAAACTCGCTAAAATAGGCCTGGAAGAAGCGAACAGGGAACGACTCATTTCCTCTTTTT
>NW_023268624.1:0-1357 GCF_013103735.1 Etheostoma cragini
GGGCGCTATAGAGCAACCGTACCACTCTCAAGCCTAAATGTGGATTCAGAAGAAAGAGTTTCATATTCTGCACATGGCTACAAGATTTGGAGAGTTTTCGTGGATCCTAAGGTCCTCTCAAACGTCTTTGAAATATGAGACATTTCGCACGAAATTCGCCATATCGTAAATTAGATTTTTTTTAGATTTTTTATAAAAATAGCATGATACAGTTCCAGATGATACGCATGATCCCTCAAAAATTGGTTTGGAAATTATTTTTGTCAGGGTGCACGTTAGGTGGCGCTATAGAGCACTCAGTCATAACCCGAGCCCAATCACTACAGAATTCTGTCATTTTTTATAGGTCTGACATGTGTGCAAGTTTCTTGCGACTTTTACCACATGAGAAAGCCCTCAAAAATGAGTGCAAAGGTGCGGAATAATAATATTAATAATAATAATAATAATAATAATAATAATTCCTACAAAAACAATAGGTTCCTTGCACTTTGTGCTCGGGCCCTAATAATAATAATAATGTATACTTTAGGGGACAAGAGGAACACCAAGACTAAATCCAGAGGGTAAGAAGGTAACAAGGGCTGGGACACAGGTGGAAGACATCAGGAAATCACAAGGGCAGGAAATCACAGGAAGTAACCAGGAGTACAGGAGCAGCTGTTATTATTATTATTATTATTATATTAGTTATATACTAATGCAGAGTCATTAGAGAAATCCTCTTACTGCTCTGCAGACGGTCAGCCAGCTCGTCCTGCTTCATTCTCCTCAGGAAGTGCAGAGTGATCTCAAGAAACGCCTCTCTGCTCCTCCTCTGCTCTTCATCCTCACCCTTCCTTTGATTCTCTGAGCATTCTGGGTAATCTGGTCTCAGACCCTTCTGGATCTTCTTCAGCTCGTTCTTCACAAAAGTGACAATGTTGTCCTCCAGCAGCTGGGACAGAAGATTATATGAATGAAATCAGACTGAAATCATGGAGGCATATCAGATCCATGATGGACAGACTGAGGACCCTCTGGTCTGAACAGGGAAGCATGGAGATGATTGGGAACAGAACAGACGTAAAGTAGTATTAGTACATCTACAGACCATAAAGATGGAGTCCAGGTGGGTTTGGTGCTGCTGGGCGGGCTGGGACCCACTGGGACCTTCTGGGACCCACTGGGACCCTCTTGGACCCTCTGAGCTCTCCTGGTCCACTCTGTGGCACAGATGTTAAAAGTACTCACTTCCCGTACTCAAGTAGAAGTACAGATACTTGTGTTAAAAAAATACTCTGGTAAAAGTAGAAGTACTAACTTAACTTCTTTTCTCAATTAAAAGTAACAATGTACAGGCTTGGAAATTTACTTA
>NW_023268625.1:0-553 GCF_013103735.1 Etheostoma cragini
AAATCTCCTGGAGGACAGCGATGGACCGGGAACAACGAGGACTTCTGAACCCTCCTGGAGGACAGCGATGGACCGGGAACAACGAGAAACCACGTCCCCAGACCAGCTCTGTTATAACTCCTTAATTCTTGAACTGTTATTGATCCCCAATCGGGAAATTACAACTGACTGTACATCTAGATGTAGAGATCATAGACCGTGTATGTATATATATATATATATATATATATAGATGTAGAAATTGTTTTTTGTTTTGTAAAGTGTCTTTGTTCAGCGGTAACCACACACATAGCATGTTTCCAGAGAGAAGTTATTTTAATAGTTAGACAGGCCTTTATATAAAATTAAAGACATTTTACAAAGTATTTCCACAGATTTCCAGATCAATAAGCCTCTTAGACCCATCGACATCATGTAATACCGACCCAGTCCTGTCTGTGTCCTCGCGATGTCTTTCCATCAAGAGAAGAAAATCACTTCTGTTGACGCTTTTTAAAATTGATGCTTTTAACTTTTAATCTTTTGTTTCTTTTTTAAACACTGGACGCTACCC
>NW_023268625.1:563-2524 GCF_013103735.1 Etheostoma cragini
CCCCCCCCCCCCCCCCCATGTTTGTCATTTCTTTTGACGTTTTCAACACTATTAACGTTTAATGTTAATGTTTGAGTTAGAAAAGCCGAAATTAGGAATTATTGAGACTAAAATGAAAGGAATGGATGTTGATGATAATCACAGACTGGAATATGTTAACTTTTACTCAATACTATTTCAAAAACACTTCCATTTGTTTTACAATGCTATAAAATTGAATAAGACATGAGGGCAACATGAGGGCAACATTGAGGACGACACACTATATATATATAAACATATCTCTAACACCAATGGGCACTGGAAACTTGTTAGTAGGAACTGTTGTTTATGGCCAATTCCAACAATAAGTGACAAAAAAAATTCAAAACACTGGAAAAAGCTAAAAAATAAATAAAAAAAAGTGACAAAATGTGACAAAAGAAAATAGGAATAAAAATGACAAAATGTCAAGAAAAGTGAAGTTTTTTTTTTTTTGATACCAGCACCATGTATATCTCCGCTGAGACGGCGATGGAAGCTCGTTAGTGGGACCTACCGGTTCAGTAATTCCCACGAGTGCGGCATGGTCGGTCTCCCTCTCCCTCTGGTTTTTGTGTTGTGTTGTCTGTCCTGTTCTGTGCTGAGTGGGGGCGTCGCTCCAGGCTCTCTCTACCTCCTCGTCAAGACACCTGTGGGTGCCTGCACACCTGAAGCAAATCCAGTAATCACCCCTCCCATCTTAACCCTCCTGTTGTCACTACTTTTAGTGTGTATAGAGCAGCGTATCTCCACCAGACTCCATGTAAATAATCACTACTTTTAGCCTGTATAGAGCAGCATATCTCCACCAGACTCCATGTAAATAATCACTACTTTTAGCGTGTATAGAGCAGCATATCTCCACCAGACTCCATGTAAATAATCACTACTTTTAGCGTGTATAGAGCAGCATATCTCCACCAGACTCCATGTAAATAATCACTACTTTTAGCGTGTATAGAGCAGCATATCTCCACCAGACTCCATGTTAATAATCACTACTTTTTCATAATGTGGTCAGACACTTATAATAATAATAATAATAATAATAATAATAATAATAATAATAATAATAATATTAATCTGTCAGCAGCAACAACACAACTTTTAGTGGACGAGTCACTTAGACTCAAAAACGTGGGGAAACAGGTTCCAGGTTAAAAAAATGAATTACCCTTTATTAAATGTGCTTTCATCAATTAAAAAAATTAACGGTGTCTTCAATCAATTAATTACATCTAATCAATTAAAAAAAGATCCATGTTGTGGTGTAAACCTCCATCTACAGAGATAACTGCAGTGTTGATGGAGTCTGTGATATTTTAGTCCATGAATCAGGACTCGTATCGCCTTGGAGGGCCCCCTCTTCCTCTTCCTCCTCCTCTTCCTCCTCCTCTTCCTCTCCCAGGCCCTGGTTGGGGCCCCCTGGTATTTGGAGGAGGTCCTCTTCTCGGACCCGGGTCCCGGGTAACTGGATCTCTGGGGTTGGGGGCAGCCAGAGACACATCCCTCTGCAGACGAACCCCTGCACCGGGCTTCACTTTGGGAGACCTGCTGGTCTTATCGATGACATCATCTAGGAGACAGACGGAGAGAAAGAAGACTGAAGAGGACAAGTGGAAGACAGACCCATTTGTCTATTTGTCTCTGTGTGTGTGTGTCTGTGTGTGTGTGTGTTTCTATTTGTCTCTGTGTGTGTCTCTGTGTGTGTGTTTCTGTTTGTCTCTGTGTGTGTGTCTGTGTGTGTGTTTCTATTTGTGTGTGTGTGTCTATTTGTCTCTGTGTGTGTCTCTGTGTGTGTGATTCTGTTTGTCTCTGTGTGTGTGTTTGTGCACCTGTGTGCATGCATGCGTGTGTTTGTATCTGTCTTTGTGCGTGTTTGTCCTTGTTTGTGTGTGTGTGTGTGTGTGTGTGTCTGTGTGTGTGCATACATGAGTGTG
>NW_023268627.1:0-1884 GCF_013103735.1 Etheostoma cragini
TCAAAAAAAGTCATAAAAATTCATAGTATAGTATGAAGATAAAAGTAAAAAAAGTCATAGTATAGTACATCGAAAAAAATCGTAAAAAGTCATAGTATAGTACATCAAAAAAAATCCTAAAAAGTCATAGTATAGTACATTGAAAAAGTCATAAAAAGTCATAGTGTAGTACATCGAAAAAAGTCATATAAAGTCATAGTATAGTATGTCGATAAAAGCCATAGTATTGTATGTCTGACAAAGTCATAGTATAGTATGTCGATAAAAGCCATAGTATTGTATGGCTAAAATAGTCAAAAAAGTCATAGTATAGTCCATCGAAAAAAGTCGTAAAGAGGCATAGTATATTACATTGAAAAAAGTTATAAAATGTCACAGCATAGTACATCGAAAAAAAGTCATAAGTCATAGTATAGTACATCGATAAAAGTCATAAAAAGTCATAGTATGGTACATTGAATAAAATCATAAAAAGTCATAGAATGGTACATCAAAAAAAGTCATGAAGTCCTAACAAATCATTGTTATGTATGTCGATGTCTAAACAAGTCAAAGAACCGTGTGTTCAAAAAAGTTGGAAATAATTCTTGGTATAGTACATCCAAAAAAGTCAGAAAAAGTCATAGTATAGTACATCGAAAAAGTCATAAAAAGTCACAGTATAGTATGTCGATAAAAGTCATTGTATTGTATGTCCAAAAGAGTCAAGAAAATTCATAGTATAGTACATTGAAAAAAATTAACAAAAGGTCATAGTATAGTACATTGAAAAGATCCATAACAATATCATAGTATAGTACATAACAAAAAATCATAAAAAATCATAGTATATTACTTTGAAAAAAGTCATAAAAACGTCATAAAGAATCATAGTATAGTATGTCGATAAAAGTCATAGTATTGTATGTCTAAAAAAGTCAAAATAAGTCATAGTATAGTAAATTGAAAAAAGTCATAAAAAGTCATAAACAATCATAGTATAGTATGTCGATAGAAGTCAGAGTATAGTAGCCTACATCAAAAAAATCTTAAAAGTTCATAGTATAGTACATTGAAAAAAGCCATAAAAAATCATAGTATAGTACAGCGAAAAAATCATAAAAAGTCATAGTATAGTAAAAAATCATAAAAGGTCATAGTATAGTACAACAAAAAAAGTCATAAAAAGTCATAGTAAAGTACATCGAAAAAGTCATACAAAGTCATAGTATAGTAAGTCTAAAAAAGTCAAAGTACAGTGTGTTTAAAAAGTCAAAGAACAGTCTGTTTAAAAAGTCGGAAAAAAGTCATAGTATAGTGTATCAAAAAAAGTCATAAAAAGTCATAGTATAGTACATCGAAAAAGTCATAAAAAGTCATAGTATTGTATGTCCAAAAGAGTAAAAAAAAGTCAAAGTAAAGTACATCGAAAAAAGTCATAATAAGCCATAGCATAGTACATTGATAAAAGTCTTGAAAAGTCATAGAATAGTATGTCGATAAAAGTCATAGTATTGTATGTCTAAAAAAGTAAAAAAAAATCATAGTATAGTACATCGAAAAAAGTCATAAAAAGTCATAGTATAGTACATCGAAAAAGTCATAAAAAGTCATAGTATAGTACATCGAAAAAAGTCATAAAAAATTATTGTATAGAATGTTGATAAAAGTCATAGTATTGTATGTATAAAAAAGTCAACATAGTCATAGTATTGTTTGTCTAAAAAAGTCAAAAAAGTCATAGTATAGTACATCGAAAAAAATCACAAAAGGTCACAGTATAGTACATCGAATAAAACAATAAAAAAATCATAGTATAGTACATCAAAAGAAATCATAGAAATTCACAGTATAATACATTGAAAAAAGTCATAAAAAAGTCATAGTATAGTATGTCGATAAAAT
>NW_023268628.1:0-1118 GCF_013103735.1 Etheostoma cragini
CCCCCCCCCCCCGGCTCACCTTGGAAGCGGTGTCCGTGCAGGTACCGGTTCCGGAGCACCCAGGGGTAGAAGCTGAGCGCGTCCCGGTGCTGCGGGCTGAAGAAGCTCTGCGGCGGCATCTGCAGCGCGTGCGCCCCGGCCTCCTGGAGCACCATGTCCGGCCCCGCGGAGTACAAAGTCCGCCCACCGCTGCCCTGGAAGCACGAGCCGAAGACCCCCGAAGCGGCGGCGGCGGCGGCGGCGGGGTGCAGGGACTCCGGGAACCGGAGCGCCGTGGGCCGGATGGGCTCGTCCCCGGAGCCGCCGTGCCTGCTCGCCTCCTTCCCCACCAGAGACTCGATGGTGAAACATTTCTTGGTGCTGCTGTGGTGGAACATTGTGCCGGAGCACCGGGAGCTAAACCGGGGCGGAAGATGGGGAGATGTGGACCAACCGGCGGCCAGTGTAGTCCAGTTCCGCGGACCTTTGGGTCGCTCAGATTCCCAGTTTCTCCATAACTCCAAAGAGACAAAAATATCAAAAAAAAACCTCAGAAATCCAATTTTTTTCACTGCACCTGGAAGGGGATAAAGTATCCTCACACCTGTGTTCACACCTGAGACTTCTTAAACCTGTGTGAACGAGTAGATGTGTGTGATTTCTTTTATTTGGAAAAACAGCAAAGTGGTGTTAAAGCTCCGGGAAAGTAGCGCAGGTCCTCCAGAGTGCAGCCGGGTTTGAGCGGAGGGCGGCCGGGCTGCGGGGCTCTGATGAGTCGGTGTTTCCTCCAACTACCGCCGCGTGCTGCAGAATGAAGGCGCGAGCTGGGAGTGTCTGTCTCTGCTGGCTGTCAAACACACGCACACACACACAGAGAGGGAGAGAGAGAGAGAGGGAGAGAGAGAGAGAGATACCTGCCCTACCCTCCTTGCAGAGGTGCGCTGGGCATGCGCAGAGCAGAGCAACCGTTCCGACGGCCATTTTGTTAATCTAAGGAGTGTGATTAAGGTGAAGATGAAGACAGTGAAATTGGGAAAGTGAAACTTGTTACTCACAACCTTATTGTGAAGTGTGTGTGTGTGTGTGTGTGTGAGAGAGAGAGAGTCTGAGAGTGTGTGTGTGTGTGTGTGTGTTTCTGA
>NW_023268630.1:0-1120 GCF_013103735.1 Etheostoma cragini
GTGGTGGGTTTTTTCCATTCTGTGGGTCTAAGAAGGAGTTTTTAAACCTCCTCGGGGGGGACAGACCCTCTCTACAGGACTGGACTCGCCCAGCAGCCTTTAGTCTTTGTCTCAGGTGTTTCCTGGCAGATAGCGCCGGAAAAACTGACTGTCAACACACACACACACACACACACACACACACACACACACACACACACACACACACACACACACACACACACATAACACACACATCTGGGAATATGTGTGCGCACGTGCGTGTGTTTATATGTGTGTGTGCATGCGTGTGTGTGTACTGTATGTGTGTGTGTATGTCTCTGTGTGTGTGTGTGGTTATGTGTGTGTGTGTGTTCGTGTGGATGTGTGTGTAAAAAATAAAAAAAGTAGGAAAAACGTGAGAAACGTCCCAAAAAGAACAAACTTTGGGAAAATCGGAAAAAAGTAAAATAAAAATAAAACTGATTGTGAGTCCCTTTGCCAAAGAGCGGCTCCGATTGGCTGCTCTGACTGGCTGCTCTGGTTGGCTGCTCTGATTGGCTGCTCTGATTGGCTGCTCTGGTTGGCTGCTCTGATTGGCTGCTCTGACTGGCTGCTCTGATTGGCTGCTCTGGTTGGCTGCTCTGATTGGCTGCTCTGATTGGCTGCTCTGACTGGCTGCTCTGGTTGGCTGCTCTGGTTGGCTGCTCTGATTGGCTGCTCTGGTTGGCTGCTCTGCTCCCAGGTGAATAGTAGACCTGAACCCCCTCCTTGGGTAAATAAAGGTTTCATGTTGCAGCCTGAGACCCTCCATGTTCTTCCGTCCGTCGTGGCGGTCGGGTCGCCCGTTCCGGTCTCCCTGTAATCCGCCACTGCCGGCCAGGAATGCCGGGAATGCCGGGAATGCCGGGTGTGTAATGGAAATCTGCCCCCCCATCCTAACAGACTCAGGCAGCAGCAGCTTGTTTAACACTGCAGGGAAGCAGACCACACAGGGACCAGGACCAGGACTCAGTCCCCCACACAGGGACTCACAGAAACCACCAGACCAGGACTCAGTCTGAGCAGGGAAGTGGACTAGTCTGAGCAGGTTTCATGGAGCTCAGGCTGCTTGTTGTGTGACACTGGGGGGGGGGGGGGG
>NW_023268631.1:0-1228 GCF_013103735.1 Etheostoma cragini
ACACACACACACACACACACAGATACACACACACACACACACACACAGATACACACACACACACACACACACACACACGCTATCAGTGGGTTGTTTCTTCACAAACATCTCTATCTGATGTGTGTTTGGAGAACAAACAGGTTTATCTGAGCGTCTGTGTGTGTGTGTCTTATTATTAAGTCTTCTTCTTTCATATTATAGTCTACAGAAAACATTACTACACGTTGTCTATTTGACTGTAGATGTCTCCTACCGCCATCTGCTGGAGGGTAGTAGTGATTATTTACATGGAATCTGGTGAAGATATGCTGCTCTATACACACTTAAAGTAGTGATTATTTACATGGAATCTGGTGAAGATATGCTTCTCTATACATGCTAAAAGTAGTGATTATTTACATGGAATCTGGTGAAGATATGCTGCTCTATACACACTTAAAGTAGTGATTATTTACATGGAGTCTGGTGGAGATATGCTACTCTATGCACGCTAAAAGTAGTGATTATTTACATGGAGTCTGGTGGAGATATGCTGCTCTATACACGCTAAAAGTAGTGATTATTTACATGGAGTCTGGTGGAGATATGCTGCTCTATACACGCTAAAAGTAGTGATTATTTACATGGAGTCTGGTGGAGATATGCTGCTCTATACACACTAAAAGTAGCGATTATTTACATGGAGTCTGGTGGAGATATGCTGCTCTATACACGCTAAAAGTAGTGATTATTTACATGGAGTCTGGTGGAGATATGCTGCTCAATACACGCTAAAAGTAGTGATTATTTACATGGAGTCTGGTGGGTTTGGTGATGGTGATCTCATGGCTGTTAGATATTATATAAGGATCTAACTCTTTAAATGAAAGGTGTATCTCTGTAGGGATCCATCCCATAATGTTGTCACACACTTAATACGTAACGAGTGTTTGTGTTCTCACGTTGGAGCTGTTGAGGAAGTTTCCGATGGCGAGCAGCGTGGCCAGGATCCTCCTGAACGTCTGATTGGACGCCAGCTGCTCCATGCCCAGCTTCAGGTCAAACAGCGGCTCGGCGATCTCCTGCACGAGGAACAGAGGGCTTTTATTGTGAAGGAGCCACAGGAACCAGCTAGCATTAGAATAGAAAGAGGGGCTTTTATTGTGAAGGAGGTGTGTGTGTGTCTGTGTGTGTCTCTGTGTGTGTGTGTGTGTGTGTCTCTGTGTGTCTCTGTGTGTGTGTGTGTGTG
>NW_023268632.1:0-1186 GCF_013103735.1 Etheostoma cragini
TTATTTACTTGGAGTCTGGTGGAGATATGCTGCTCTATACACGCTAAAAGTAGTGATTATTTACATGGAGTCTGGTGGGGATGATGATGGGGGTTTCGAGGCTGTTTCATCATAAACTAACATAGGGTACAGGTTGATAATACAAAGTTACCTGAAGGTGTTTTTGGCTTGAAGAAGCATATCCACAGAGACTTTAAAGTGATATTTCTCTACATGTGTGTATTTTCAGGTTTCATGTCGGTGACCCACAAACATCCCCAGTTCATGAAGGATCCCAACATCTGTGCAGTCAAACATCTGGATTAGTGGATCTGTGTGTTCTGTGTTCAATGTTGTTTATTAAAATACACAAAACTGTTCTTAAATATGTTGGGTCCATACGTGTGTGAGTGTGTGTGTGAGCGATATATTGAATGTGAAAATGTGTTTGTGCAATTTAAATATGTACAAATTAAACATCCAACTCTAAACAAAGAGTGTGTTTGTGTGTTTTCCCTCAGCTAACTTGCCTGTTTCCACACCGATAAATAGAACTGCATTTCTATCAATAAATAAATTGACATTAAATTAACAGTTTTTAACAAAAAGGAAATCTTTATGATCTTTACACAATTTTTAAAACATATCAGAACCAACAGATTGTTAAAATCTTCCCGTAAACAGCACGAACCCCCCGGCGCCGCCGGCGGTCCAATGAGGACCGTTCAATAAAGCAACAAAAATATTAAAGGGCAACGAAGCATCAAAAATGTCCAAAAAAATAAAAAAGCATCACAAACAGCGGGAAACTCTCCTCGGCTCCAGATTGGAAAACTCAACACAAACAAAGCAAATCCCAAAAAAAAAAAAGATAAAAAAGCCCAAAAGACACAGAGAAGTTGTTAAAGAGACAAAAACCTAGAAGAAGAACATGAAAGTAACTTAAGCCAGGCGGCAGCCTCTGGCCCCCGATTGGTCGGCTGTCAGGAGCTGGTCTTCCTGCGTTTCCGGTCTCCGGCCCCCGCCGTCCCTCTCGGCCTCTTCCTGCCGGGCGGCAGCGTTTCCGTGGAGACGTCTGCTTCCTGCGCGGGGGGGCAGCAGAGCTCGGCAACAGGAAACGCATCGAGGCTGAGGGTCCGAGAGTGGAAGAGAGGGGCGGCGGCCAGCAGCGCCCGGACGGCGTCATGGAGACGCACGTTGTTGTGGG
>NW_023268633.1:0-1198 GCF_013103735.1 Etheostoma cragini
TTGACTAGGTCTCGCCCTACCTTGGTCTTGTCTAGGTCTTGCCCTGCCTTGGTCTTGGTCTTGACTAGGTCTCGCCCTGCCTTGGTCTTGTCTAGGTCTCGCCCTACCTTGGTCTCGCCCTACCTTGGTCTTGACTAGACATCACAAGGGTCATGACTATTATTATTATATATCACAGCAGATTTAATAGAAACATGAAGTTGATTTATTCTTTAAAGAGAAAGTCTCGTCCCCCCGGGACACTCGTCTCGTCCCCCCGGGACACTCGTCTCGTCCCCCCTGGGACACTCGTCTCGTCCACTGGGACACTCGTCTGGTAACAGACGGTAACCGTCGAGGCATCTTTTTACTTAATGTTTCCGTCACTTCAACCATTCTGGGTCCATTTTATCAAATAATTTTAAAAATGTTGCCGTTTTTTTACCCTTTTGGCAGTTTTTGACCATTTTTTCAGCTTTTCTTTTGATGATTTTGTCGTTTTTTTCCTCAAAGTTTTGGTCACTTGAGAAAAAGAAAAAGAGAAATCTGACATTTTAATGTTTTGGGATTTTTTTGGCCATTTAAGAGAAAAACATGACTCATCATTCAGACATGAATCCCCCGTCGCGATAAACCCAACACTGACATCACTTCCTGTTGATGTTCCACATTAAAATCTTTACAAAATCATACAGAGGCTTTTATTGTGAAGGAAGTACAGGAACATTGTTCTGTCTGAAATATAGATGACATGTAACAACAATAACCACATTTCAAAGAATATGTGACGTCATATCTGCGAGTCACTTCAAACTGTGACATCATCATGACATCATGACATCATATCTGCGAGACTTCTCAGATTATTTTAAACATTAGGGTTAGTATATATATATATATATATATATATATATAAATAATTGATTTTAGACGCAATTTCCAGGAAATGCCCCGATGTCTAACCTGCATCATGATTGGCTGCTTGTTGGTTAGTTGGTCGACTGGTTGTCATGGGAACTCAGGCAGCGAATGCATTACAGAATACAAAGAGAGGCTGAGGGCATGACGAGGGCATGGCAAAGGTGTGGCGAGGGCGTGGGGAAGGTGTGGCGAGGGCGTGGCGTGGGCGTGGTGATGGCGTGGTGAGGGCGTGGCGTGGGCGAGGACGTGATGAGGGTGGCGAGGGCGTGGTGAGGGTGTTAAGTGGGCAAGGACGAGA
>NW_023268634.1:0-2440 GCF_013103735.1 Etheostoma cragini
TGTGTGTGACCTGTGTGATAGTGTGTGTAACCTGTGTGATAGTGTGTGTGACCTGTGTGATAGTGTGTGTAACCTGTGCGATAGTGTGTGTAACCTGTGTGTGTGAGTAACCTGTGTGTAACCTGTGTGATAGTGTGTGTGACCTGTGTGATAGTGTGTGTGACCTGTGTGATAGTGTGTGTAACCTGTGTAACCTGTGTGATAGTGTGTGTAACCTGTGTGATAGTGTGTGTAACCTGTGTGTAACCTGTGTGTAACCTGTGTGTGACCTGTGTGATAGTGTGTGTGACCTGTGTGATAGTGTGTGTAACCTGTGTGTGTGTGTGTGCCCCCCCCTCCCCCCCTTTAGGAGCAGCAGCAGCAGGCGGTGCTGGGTGGAGCCCTGCTGGGTCCCAACATCAGCCAGGCGGTGGGGGACTCCTTCAGGAGCCTGACGACCACCATGAAGCAGCTCAACACCATCCTGCACCACCTGCTCTCCGTCACCTTCATCACCATGTTCACCCAGTAAGAGCTGTGTGTCTGTCTCTGTGTCTCTGTGTGTCTGTGTGTGTGTGTGTGTGTGTGTGTGTGTCTGTCTGTCTCTGTGTGTCTGTGTGTGTCTGTGTGTGTTTGTGTCTCCAGTCGGAGCTTAGCCCCGCCCATAATGATTGTGATTGGTTTAAAGAAATGCCAACAAACCCGAGCAGGTTGTCTCCATCCAGGATGCTGATTGGACTAACTAACCAGACCCTCCTCTGCAGAGCTGTGGATAACGGTCTGGACATGAGAGACAACTGAGTCACTGACCTCTTCCTCCTCCTCCTCTTCCTCCTCTCCCTCCTCCTCCTCCTCTTCCTCCTCTTCCTCCTCCTCCTCTTCCTCAGAGCGTTCGGTTACCTGCGACAGTACAGGAGGGACGTCCGATTCGACAACGTCTACATCACCACCTACTTCAGACAGATCGACGCCCGCAGGAGGAGAGCGGTAACTTCATCTCCATCTTCATCTTCATCTTCATCTTCATCTTCATCTCCATCTCCATCTCCATCTCCATCTCCATCTCCATCTCCATCTCCATCTTCATCTCCATCAGGGCTCACCACTCATTCCCAGTCACACCTTCCTGATTCCATTTGATTTGGGATATTTCAGTTAATAAAATCCATTCAAATCAGAAATCTATTTTACAATCATGCAAAGCTCGTCTAACTAACAGCATTAAAACTCACGTTGTGTTGAAAACATCAAAATAGTGTCAAACATTGAAAAAAAGTGTCAAAAGTGTTGAAAAAAGTGTCATAAACATAAGAAAAAGTTTAAAACATTGATTAAAAAGAGTTGATTTTCAATTTTGACGGGAAGACAACACGAGGGTTAAAGGACATTCCGGCCTAGATGATCCGAGGAGTTAATAACACGAGCACCGGGTCCACCGGGCTCTGGGAAATGAGCCGGAATCGTCCTTTTAATCCACTTTGAATTCCCACAAACACATTCAGGCTCAATAGAATAGAAAGGCTTTGTTGTCATCATACACGAGTGCAGTACCTGAGCAACGAGACTGAAGAAAAACCTTTACAGTGTCAACCGTAATATAAAAATACAAAATATAAGGAAATCAAATATAAAGTGTAGGTAGGTAGAGCAGATATAAATATATAAATATATAAATATATAAAGTATAGTTAACATACAACCAGTACCCCCCGTCCCCCTCCCAGCTCCCAGATGGACAGGAGTTCAGAGTGGTGATGTGTCCTCTGGTGATGTGTCCTCTGGTGATGTGTCCTCTGGTGATGTGTCCTCTGGTGATGTGTCCTCTGGTGATTGATCCTCTGGTGATTGATCCTCTGGTGATTGATCCTCTGGTGATTGATCCTCTGGTGATGTGTCCTCTGGTGTCCCCGGTGCGTTCAGGGGAAGCGGTTTCTTCTGCCACTGAAGAGGTCTGAGAGGAAGAAGATGATCGAGCCGTGCGGTCTGAAGATCCACCCCGAGGAGCTCAAACAGGTGGTGGGTGGAAAGATCATAACTAATATTAAAGGTCTGGGTCTCTATGATGCTGCTGCCAGAGCGGGGCAACACACCATAATACATTCATATCGGGATATGAGACTAGATATCATCCCAGAGGTTGGATCTTGTTATGTTGTTATATGATTAGTGGGTTTTCCTGGTTTTAAAGGCCGCATTACAGTAGAGTGATGTCCCTTCCTGAACTCACCAGACTCTTCTATTATTTACCTGTATTACCCACAGAGTCATCATGTCCACCTTACTGCTGATTGTTCATCTAACATCTCGTTGTGTTTATAATATTCTGGGAAAGTTGTGGTATTGATATCGAGGTATTGGATTTTCAGCTCTAACTGCTGAATGTTCCCATCTCTCAGATATTATATCTAGGTGTGTGTGTGTGTGTGTGTGTGTGTGTGTGTGTGTGTGTGTGTGTGTGTGT
>NW_023268635.1:0-1200 GCF_013103735.1 Etheostoma cragini
CTCTCTACCTGTCTGTCTGTCTCTCTACCTGTCTGTCTGTCTCTCTACCTGCCCGTCTCTCTACCTGTCTGTCTGTCTTTCTCTCTACCTGTCTGTCTGTCTACCTCCCTGTCTGTCTGTCTGTCTCTCTACCCGTCTGTCTGTCTACCTCCCTGTCTGTCTGTCTGTCTCTCTACCCGTCTGTCTGTCTCTCTACCTGTCTGTCTCTCTACCTACCCGTCTGTCTGTCTGTCTCTCTACCTGTCTGTCTGTCTGTCTACCTCCCTGTCTGTCTGTCTGTCTCTCTACCCGTCTGTCTGTCTCTCTACCCGTCTGTCTGTCTCTCTACCTCCCTGTCTGTCTGTCTGTCTCTCTACCCGTCTGTCTGTCTCTCTACCTGTCTGCCTGTCTGTCTGCCTATCTGTCTGTCTGTCTGTCTGCCTGTCTGTCTGCCTGTCTGTCTCTCTACCCGTCTGTCTCTCTACCTGTCTGTCTGTCTGTCTGTCTACGTACCCGTCTGTCTGTCTTTCTACCTGTCTGTCTGTCTGTCTACCTACCTGTCTACCAGTGTTAGTATCTGTCTGACGTCAGCTTCTATCTTACCTGCCCTGAGTGACGTGCTGTTCCACGTCACGCCGTGAACCCCGTGAACGTGTCCGTTCTGTAGTTTTAACAGTTGATATTTAAACTACAACAAAGTGTCCAACTAGAAGCAGCCGCTCCTCTCTGCGTGCTAACAGCTAACGGCTAACAGCTAACCCGGGGTGTGTTAGATATCTACACCAGCAGGTCGAAGCGGGGCGGACCAGAGGCACGGACACGCGCCCCGCTCCCTTTAACCGCCCGACACACAGGAACGAGCGCACACAGAGAAAAGCACATGTAGAACCCCCGACCAATAGGAGAGCCGGGAGGATTGATTGGCAACGGAATCAGCCAATGACAAGCCGCCATCACAGCTCAACCTTCGTCTTCGTAACACACACGCACAAACACACACACCCTATACACACAAACACACACACACACTTCTTCTGCATTAAGACGTTTGAAATAAAAAGCCAGTTTATATATATATATATATATATATATACACACAAACACACACACACACACTATATTATATGTATATATAGATTTTGGATATAAACGTGAGAGTAAGGAGTTGCCTTGGTTGTAGAAAGTTTATTGTACATTAGAGAGTCGGGGAGGGGGGGGGGG
>NW_023268636.1:0-229 GCF_013103735.1 Etheostoma cragini
ATGGATTAATCTAAAAGACAGTGGATCTGTGTATATGACATAATGAATGGTGATGATGACATGATGAACAGTGATGATTACAAAATGAATGTTGATAATATGAAAAGAAAGTTGATGTGTGAATGCATTAATCTAAAAGATAGTTGATGTGTATTAGCATTATTCTGACATAAAGATAATATGTATATATACATTAATCTGAAAGAAAGTTGATGTGTAAATGCATTAA
>NW_023268636.1:239-668 GCF_013103735.1 Etheostoma cragini
AGTTGATGTGTATATGCATTAATCTGAAAGAAAGTTGATACGTTTATGAATTATTCTGAGATAAAGTTTATGTGTATATGCATTAATAAAAAATAAAGTTGATGTGTATATGCATTATTCAAAAATAAAGTTGATGTGTGTATGCATTAATTAAAACAGAAAGTTGATGTGTATATGCATTGATCTAAAAGATAGTTGATGTGTATTAGCATTATTCTGACATAAAGTTTGTGTGTATATTTATTAATCTGAAAGAAAGTTGATGTGTAAATGCATTAATCTAAAAGAAAGTTGATGTGGATATGCATTATACTGACATAAAGTTGATGTGTATGTGCATTATTCAAAAAGAAAGTTGATGTGTGCATGCGTTTATAAAAAAATGTTGATGTGTATATGGATTAATCTAAAAGACAGTGGATCTGTGTA
>NW_023268636.1:699-871 GCF_013103735.1 Etheostoma cragini
TGAACAGTGATGATGACATAATGAATGTTAATGATAATATGAAAAGAAAGTTGATGTGTAAATGCATTAATCTAAAAGGAAGTTGATGTGTATTTGCATTAATCTGAAAGAAAGTTGATGTGTATATGCATTAATCTGAAATAAAAGTTGATGTGTATCTGCATTAATCTGA
>NW_023268636.1:966-1253 GCF_013103735.1 Etheostoma cragini
TTGAATGGGAAATTTTAATTTCAAAATATCAATTTGGCTGGCATTGCATTTTGTTCCAATTAACATAAAAATGACTTCCGCAAAGTTTTGAGGAATTCCATTGAGATTTAGGGGTGCCACCTAACACATAAACTTTTGTGAAATTTCAAAAAATGGGCAATTTTTAGTCTAATTGCCAAAAGGTTGACCTGGAAATGTTGAGTACAGTAAACTTTTATACAGTAACATGTTCTATAGGGTTATCAAAGTAAAAGTTGTATGTTTGCCCTTTGGGCAACTTGGGCATT
>NW_023268636.1:1286-1444 GCF_013103735.1 Etheostoma cragini
AGATTCTCCATTCATTTGTCCTATAGACCAAATGAATGGAGGTGGCCTCACGTGGCCTTACCCTGAGTTTTGTGCAGCGGTGATGGATGTCGGACACACATATAAAGTTTAATTGACTTTATTGTTAAACACAAGGAGCGATACTGACACACTTAAAA
>NW_023268636.1:1707-1868 GCF_013103735.1 Etheostoma cragini
ACGTTCATTGCACATACATTGACCTCACTTTTTTTGAACGCAGCATTGGTTGCCCATTCCTTCACATCAAGAGACATACATTTTGGATCAATGTGCAGCTGGTGCATCCCAAACCAGCAATCCTTATTGGCGAGGTCAGCCAAGCTGGTGGTTGGCAAGAG
>NW_023268636.1:2111-2315 GCF_013103735.1 Etheostoma cragini
TGGTGGTAGAGTGTCAGGTCGTTCCAGGCAGCATCTACAGCTTTCTCACAGGTCAACCACCACTTTGCATAGATGTGTGTAATGAAAATGGCAAATGCCCGAATCTTCGGCACCTGCTGGCGTGTTGTGATTGTGCCCTGGGGAAGCAACGCGATGTGCTGCTCCATCAAAGCCAGCTTGAGAGTATAGAGCAGCTTGGCCATC
>NW_023268637.1:0-1056 GCF_013103735.1 Etheostoma cragini
CATCAGTAGAGACATCAGTAGAGAGACAACAGTAGAGAGACATCAGTAGAGAGACAACAGTAGAGACATCAGTAGAGACATCAGTAGAGAGACACTAGTAGAGAGACATCAGTAGAGAGACATCAGTAGAGAGACAACAGTAGAGAGACAACAGTAGAGAGACATCAGTAGAGGGACATCAGTAGAGAGACATCAGTAGAGACATCATTAGAGACATCAGTAGAGAGACATCAGTAGAGAGACAACAGTAGAGGGACATCAGTAGAGAGACATCAGTACAGACATCAGTAGAGACAACAGTAGAGAGACAACAGTAGAGACATCAGTAGAGACAACAGTAGAGACATCAGTAGAGACAACAGTAGAGAGACATCAGTAGAGAGGACATCAGTAGAGACGACAGTAGAGAGACATCAGTAGAGACAACAGTGGAGAGACATCAGTAGAGACACATCAGTAGAGACAACAGTAGAGAGACATCAGTAGAGAGACATCAGTAGAGAGACATCAGTAGAGACAACAGTAGAGAGACATCAGTAGAGACACATCAGTAGAGACAACAGTAGAGGGACATCAGTAGAGAGACATCAGTAGAGAGACAACAGTAGAGGGACATCAGTAGAGAGACATCAGTAGAGACAACAGTAGAGGGACATCAGTAGAGAGACATCAGTAGAGACGACAGTAGAGAGACATCAGTAGAGACAACAGTAGAGAGACATCAGTAGAGAGACATCAGTAGAGACAACAGTAGAGAGACATCAGTAGAGACACATCAGTAGAGACAACAGTAGAGGGACATCAGTAGAGAGACATCAGTAGAGAGACAACAGTAGAGGGACATCAGTAGAGAGACATCAGTAGAGACAACAGTAGAGAGACAACAGTAGAGTAGTATGTAGAGAGACAATAGTAGAGAGACAACAGTATAGAGACAACAGTAGAGTAGTATGTAGAGAGACAATAGTAGAGAGACATCAGTAGAGGGACATCAGTAGAGAGACATCAGTAGAGAGACAACAGTAGAGGGACATCAGTAGAGAGACATCAGTAGAG
>NW_023268638.1:0-1057 GCF_013103735.1 Etheostoma cragini
TATATATACACACATAGCGTGCTTTAGGCTAAAGGTATAAAGTCGTCTCCCCCGTTTTGTCCCCTTGGTATTGAAGCAAAAGCGGGGCCCGGGCTTCAAGTACGCCTCCAACCTGCCCGGGTCGCTGCTGCGGGAGCAGAGGCCCCCCCCCAGGGAGGAGGCGGACGCCGGCCCTGCAGCGCGGCGCCGCCCCGAGAGAGACGAGACGCCGCGGTCCCGAGGCGAGGACGCTCCGCAGCGCCCGGCCCCCCCGCCGCCGCTGCCCCCCCGGCCGCGGCCCGAAGACAAGCTGAGGAAGAAGAGGAAGCTGTTCGACGAGGACGAGGAAGAGCAGCTCAGCGGGAGGAAGAAGGTCGGAGCAGCACGTTCTCACATTATGGAGGATCAGACTCTGACTTCTTTTACACACACACACACACACACACACACACATATAAATATACATATATATGTATCTGTATATACTGTATATATAGAGCCGTCCCCCTAATCTGTGGTTCTGGTCTTAGTCGACTAAGATTTCTTTACTAAGTGATTTTTTTAAAATGCTTATTCATGATTAATTGCTCATTTCCAAGAACCTTCCTCCCACCTCGGTGGTGAGCACCAGATTTAAGGATTAATGTAGACCCTCAGTTCTCCAGATGTTCATTAAGTCCAGTTCTAATGTTCTAGTCTCAGAGCCTCCGCCTGGTCCATTAAACCCCGATCCATCTTCATCATGGACGTGGGATCAGATCAGGGTTTATTTAGTCCGGGGCAGCCCTGATAACACATAAACAGAGAAATGTTTCTTTTTTAGAGGAAACAGATGTTGACGTTGAAAAGAATTTGGGAAAAATTAGAAGTTGAAAAAAAGTTGATAAATCTTTATATTATTTATATATATATTTATAAATATTGCAATATGTTGAAAATCGTAATAATATCGTATTGTGGCAAAAGTATAGTGATGGTATTGCATCTGGAGGCGTCTGGTGACCCCCCCGCCCCCCGTATCCAACCCCACACTCACACACACACACACACACCCCGACACACACACACACCCCGACAC
>NW_023268639.1:0-924 GCF_013103735.1 Etheostoma cragini
CACACACACACACACACACACACACACACACACACACACACACACACACATCCAGCAGTGAGTGTGTAACCAATGAGCTACATGTGGGTCTGAGCCCAGAATCCTTCAGATGTAAAGTTCAGCTTTGATTTGATTTAGTTTGTGTGGAAGCGTTGAAGCAGATTGTAAATCAATATTTAATCTAACAATATGATAATCTAACAATATGATAATCTAACAATATGTAATCTAACAATATGATAATCTAACAATATGTAATCTAACAATATGTCATCTAAAAATATGTCATCTAACAGTATGATAATCTGACTTCATATTAATCTGGCAGCATTGTGTCTCGATGCGTCCGTCTCTCTGCAGACCGAGATTAATCTCCCAGGATTTACTGTCCTCAAGTTAAAGAAACGTCCAACAATCAGCAGGTCACAGTACTTCATATAGAATGTATTATAGGAGGGAAATATGTAGAGACGACAGTAGAGAGTAGTATGTAGAGAGACACCAGTAGAGAGTAGTATGTAGAGAGACACCAGTAGAGAGTAGTATGTAGAGACAACAGTAGAGAGACAACAGTAGAGAGTAGTATGTAGAGAGACAACGGTAGAGAGTAGTATGTAGAGAGACATCAGTAGAGAGACAACAGTAGAGAGACAACAGTAGAGAGTAGTATGTAGAGAGACAACAGTAGAGAGACAACAGTAGAGAGTAGTATGTAGAGAGACAACAGTAGAGAGACAACAGTAGAGAGAAACAGTAGAGGGACAACAGTAGAGAGACAACAGTAGAGAGAAAACAGTAGAGAGACAACAGTAGAGAGAAACAGTAGAGGGACAACAGTAGAGAGACAACAGTAGAGAGTAGTATGTAGAGAGACAACAGTAGAGAGTAGTATGTAGAGACAACAATAGAGAGTAGTATGTAGAG
>NW_023268639.1:1139-1598 GCF_013103735.1 Etheostoma cragini
AGTATGTAGAGAGACAACAGTAGAGAGTAGTATGTAGAGAGACAACAGTAGAGAGTAGTATGTAGAGAGACAACAGTATGCACATGGACATGGATGCACATAAATGGAAAGCTAGAAAGATAGAGGAGAGAGGAGCTCAGTGTATCAAAGGAAGTCCCCAGCTGTCTAAAACTATTACAGCATAACTAAGAGAGACAGGGTAAAGAGAGGAGCCTTGTCAGGCTAGAACTCTCCCCAACCAGATCCCATCCCTCAGGCTAGAACCCTCCCCAACCGGCTCCCATCCCTCAGGCTAGAACTCTCCCCAACCGGCTCCCATCCCTCAGGCTAGAACTCTCCCCAACCGCCTCCCATCCCTCAGGCTAGAACTCTCCCCAACCGGATCCCATCCCTCAGGCTAGAACTCTCCCCAACCGCCTCCCATCCCTCAGGCTAGAACTCTCCCCAACCGCCTCCCAT
>NW_023268640.1:0-1855 GCF_013103735.1 Etheostoma cragini
TCAAAATCTCGGCCTCATCCCCTTAAAGTCTCGTCTCGACCCCTCAAGGTCCTGGCCTCATACCCTCAAAGTCTCGGTCTCATCCCCTCAAAGTCTCACAGAAAGTGTGTCAGAATTGATTCTCTCCAAAATGTCCTGGTCCATGGTCTCTGAGGTGAGGACATCTGTTTTGGTGAAACCAGTGTGGAAATAACAGCTGAGGTCTGCCAAGAGACAAACACTGATGTTAAAAATCAACAAGAACTCTGCACACAAGCACTCGACTGCTCGAAGCCTCTTTCTTGACACCTCAAAGTCTCAGTCTCCATGCCTCGAAGTCTCAGTCTCAACCCCTCGAAGTCTCAGTCTCAACCCCTCAAATATGTCTTTTCCACCAAGTCAGTTCTGGTGCTGGTTCGGAGTCAGTGCCAAATATCGAGCCGGTTCTTTGCTTTTCCACACAAATAAACCTGGCTCTTGGCCGAGAACACGGGTTCCAACTCAGCACCAACGTAGCGCTGGTCTAGAGATAAGAACCGGTTACGTCAGGTGCTGGGAGCGGGTCCCGTTAGGCTTTTTGTTGGGAAAATTGGGACCTCCCTGGTCAAACCGGGTCGTCTGTTCACCCTAACGGTGTTTTGCTTGACGCTACTGATGTTAAATCGTGTCATGAAGTCTCGGTCTCAACCCCTCTAAGTCTTGGTCTCGTCCCCTCGAAGTCTCGGTCTTGACCCCTTCGAAGTCTCGTCTTGACCCCTCGAAGTCTCGGTCTCGTCCCCTCGAAGTCTCGGTCTTGACCCCTTCGAAGTCTCGTCTTGACCCCTCGAAGTCTTGGTCTCGTCCCCTCGAAGTCTCGGTCTTGACCCCTTCGAAGTCTCGTCTTGACCCCTCGAAGTCTCGGCATCAACCCCTCAAAGTATCGGCCTCATCACCTCGAAGTCTTAATCTCGTCCCCTCGAAGTCTCTGTCTCGACCCCTCGAAGTCAAGGTCTCGTCCCCTCGAAGTCTCAGAAGTCTCCCCTAAAAATGTCCTATTATCATCGTCCCTGATGTGATGAAATCTGTTCTGGTGTCACCAGTGTGGAAATAACAGCCGAGGTCTGCCAAGA
The DNA here is from genome assembly GCF_013103735.1 of Etheostoma cragini. NCBI lineage: Eukaryota > Metazoa > Chordata > Actinopteri > Perciformes > Percidae > Etheostoma > Etheostoma cragini. Next base: position 1,089 of record NW_023268640.1, read on the forward strand.
GGCAAACACCAATGTTAAAAATTAACAAGACCTCTGCACACAAGCACGTAGTCTCACATCTGAAGACAATCTGTCATGATGTCACTGAGGTTGTAGTCTCAGACTAAGATTTAATACCAAGACTTCAAACTTAGGATAACATCAAACAGGTTTGATTTTATCGGAACATAAAGACTGATTGGGACAGAGTTTTATGACCAATATCATGATGAAGTCTTGCTAAAGTCGGGGCGCTCCGTAGTCTCCACCGTTTGGTGTAAGGTCCTTAAACTCAGTCCCAGTCAGTCTCAGTCGCTCCTGTCTCTGTCTCAACCCCTCGAAGTCTTGGACTCATCCGCTCAAAGTCTCGGTCTAGACCCTTCAATGTCTTGGTCTCATCTCCTTAAAGTCTCGGTCTCATCCCCTTAAGGTCTCGGTCTCATCTCCTTAAAGTCTCGGTCTCATCCCCTTAAGGTCTCGGTCTCATCCGCTCAAAGTCTTGGTCTAGATCCTTCAATGTCTCGGTCTCATCCCCTTAAAGTCTCGGTCTAGACCCATCAATGTCTTGGTCTCATCTCCTTAAAGTCTCGGTCTAGACCCTTCAATGTCTTGGTCTCATCTCCTTAAAGTCTCAGTCTCATCCCCTTAAAGTCTCGGTCTCATCTGCTCAAAGTCTTGGCCTCATCCCCTTAAAGTCTCGGTCTCATCTGCTCAAAATCTCGGCCTCATCCCCTTAAAGTCTCGTCTCGACCCCTCAAGGTCCTGGCCTCATACCCTCAAAGTCTCGG
>NW_023268641.1:0-584 GCF_013103735.1 Etheostoma cragini
ACACATAAACTTTACAGAACAGGAATATTGAACAATGAAAAACAACATTCTTTATTATTGCACCCTTAACCCTTTGCACCCTACAGAAACACACACACAACATTATGTTCCTTTTTTTTGGCTGAACTGCTCATTGTTACACTTTCGTCTGATGGCCGTGCGCACATCAGAGACACTTGTCTGCGGAAACTCCAGAAGAACAGCGTCTGTTAACCAAACAGACAAGAGATACTGTAAGTCACGCAGCATATTCATAGTATTTTTAAAGAGGTCATCAGGAAAGTCTGAGAAATTGTATTAGTATGATACACCGATATTGCTACCAGTACATAATCCAACATGTATTTAATAATAACTGGTTGTTGGTTTCCGCGTGATATAGCTGCAATAGAGATCACAGGAGCTTTTAAATAGACTGCATATAACTCAAGACAATTACATACCTGTAATAGCCTGCACTTTGGCAACATCAAGCTGTGTTTTTGGCGGCCCTCCCCTCCCAGACTTTCCAGTTAGGGTGGACTGTGCAAGGCCCTCCTTTGTGAATACCAGGACAGCCAGCTCCTGGGCAAAAATGGTCATGC
>NW_023268641.1:651-1205 GCF_013103735.1 Etheostoma cragini
GAGAGGAAAGAGAGGAAAAATTAGACAGATTATCTCCACCTACTTATTTGGAATGACCAACAATGTGCTTATTTCAATCTTCACTTGGAAACACTACTAATACTTTTTTGTTGCTGACAAACTTCTGCTCCAGTCTGAAACATAATTTAAATGTGAATTTTAAACATTGTAGATTCTGCATTTATTGTCTAAGTTTTTATCCTTTAATACAGTGCTATTGAGAGGAAATGTGAATATTTACTTTGAAAGTCGATATAAAGTGTGCTCCCCTAACATTTCTGCTTGCGCGCCTAAAATTTTAAGTTAGCGGCCACTGTGCTCTTAGTAAAAAAAGTTAGTCTGGAGGCCAGTAAACCACTAGGGAGTGCTATGATCAGTGGTGTTGAGGTTCCCACTGACAGCAAGATAATTCATATGGCTGATTTGTGAAACATGTAACCTGTTAAATCCCATCACTATATTGCTGACCTAATTAACAACACAGGATGATGCTGCCAAAGACAAAAGGTCCATAATGTAAATATAGAACTATCAAGTTATGAATACATATGTTC
>NW_023268642.1:0-1666 GCF_013103735.1 Etheostoma cragini
TAGACCTTAGTGGTCCCTAATACTGTATCTGAAGTCTCTTTATATAGACCTTAGTGGTCCCTAATACTGGGTCTGAAGACAGAGAGAGATAAAGCTGAGGTGATAAAGAGGAGGAAACAACAGGTCTGCATGACCCGGGGGGAAATCCGAATCACAATCTTTTTCTCACAAAGTTTAATGTTCTTACACGTGAAACAAAATGGCCGAATCCAGACAGACATTTTTTTCATTCATTATTTCATGTTTTCTGTGTTTAAAACTCACAGAAGAAAGCAGGGCTGTAGTCAAGACCACCTTAGTCGAGTCCAAGACCAGGACCCGTCGAGTCCAAGTCAAGACTAAAGAGGTTCGAGTCCAAGACCAGGACTAGTCGAGTCCAAGTCAAGACCAAGTCCAAACAGGTTTGAGTCCAAGACAAGAGCAAGCCCAAAGGGGTTTGAGTCCAAGACGAGGACTAGTTGAGTCCAAGACGAGGACTAGTTGAGTCCAAGTCAAGACCTAGTCCAAGACAAGAGCGAGACCAAAGAGGATCAAGTCCAAGACCACAACTAGTCGAATCCAAGTCAAGACCGAGTCCAGGACAGGAAAAAAAAAGGTCTTCTGCATGACAGTATCAAGACAATCATTTTGGGTTTAACTTTCCTCTCCAATATTATTATCAACACAATAAAGACACCTGGACTCGGTCCAGACCAGAAGCCCAAAAGTCACATCTGGCAAGACCAGGGGGGACAAGTCCGAGTCCAAATACCAGCGAGACCTAGACAAGTCCGAGACCTTAGAAAAACGGTCTCGAGTCCAAGACCGGACTCGAGTACCACAGCCCTGGAAGAAAGTAGCGGTGGTTAATGCAGGTTGCTCGTAAAATTTAATATATTATATCTATCTATACACACACACACACACCAACACACACACACACACACACACACACACGTAGATAAACACATAGACACACACATAGATACACACACAGTATTTATACATATCCTGCATAGCAACAGTATGAGATAAGGAGGAGAAAATGAAGAAGTTGCACGGAGAAAAGACAGAAACAGAAAGCAGAAAATGAGGAAAAAGTAGAGAGGGAGTAGAAATGGAGAAGGGAGGGAAAAAGGGAGGGAAGGAAGGAGGGAGGGAGAAGGAGGGAAAGAGGATCTGATTACATAATTGCTCGACAGGATTTTGAAACGAGGTCTGCGTAAAACAAACGCCCCGAAGCAGCAGGACAGCTACCCAAGGACCTTAAAGGGCCCCTGTTGTCCTCATCTTCAGGGTCAGGACTGGATTTAGAGGTTGGACCAGGATGGGTTTCCATGGTTACATTTCCTAAAAACACCATATTTTTGGTGAGTGAGACGTCTCTCTAGTTTTATCTCCAGAGTGAGACATCTCTCTAGTTTTATACCCAGAGTGAGACATCTCTCTAGTTTTATACCCAGAGTGAGACATCTCTCTAGTTTTATACCCAGAGTGAGACGTCTCTCTAGTTTTATACCCAGAGTGAGACGTCTCTCTAGTTTTATCTCCAGAGTGAGACGTCTCTCTAGTTTAATCTCCAGAGTGAGACATCTCTCTAGTTTTATACCCAGAGTGAGACGTCTCTCTAGTTTTATCTCCAGAGTGAGACATCTCTCTAGTTTTATCTCCAGAGTGAGACATCTCT
>NW_023268643.1:0-1537 GCF_013103735.1 Etheostoma cragini
GTTTATGAAATGGCCAGTTGCCACAGCGACGGGGGAAACACCACGAATCAGCGGTTCCTACGGCAACCTCTACAGGGGAAGATTAAACAACAGATGAAGGGTCACATGACGTCATCATCTCCTTTTCTCACATTTGGCCCTCGTCCTCTCCCGTAGACTTGTAGGGACAAAAGCTTCAAATCAACCAATCAATCAACCCATCAACTAATCAACTAATCAACCAATCAATCAACCAACCAACCAATTACTTCTGTGTATTAGTGGTATTAGTGTTGGCATGAAACAATCTTCGTCTGAGTTGAAATTCTTAAACGGGTGATTTTCTGATGGAGGTTTTGAACTGCGCGTCCCTGTCTGCGTCCCATGTGTCTGGAGCCAGAGACATGGACGTCAACAGGCCAGTCGCAGTTAAATCAGCCGTTTCTCAATGGGAGTTTGGTGGGAGGCCACTAAAGTTCTGTCTTACAACCCTGACTACCAACAAAGTAAAAAATGTTGATTACCCCCCCCACCCCCGCCCCAAAAAATCGAAATTGGCAAACAACCTCAAAAAAAAAAAACATCCATTAAAATGACCTTCATGAGAAGGACAGACAACAACAAAAATTGAAAAACGGCCAAAAAATGCGACAAAAACGTTGATTACACGTTTACAAAAAATTACACAATTTTTTTAAACGTGAGTTTCAATTCTCCGCTTGAAGATTTTCGGTTATTTTAAAGTTGACTTAGTTTCAGACTGAATATCTTTAAAATTCAGACTATTTAAAGTAAAAAAAAAAAAAAAAGAAAAAGTTAAATTTGATACAAATTACAAACCTACCTGTTTAGAAAAGCTTTAAAATATTTAAACCGTGATAATTAGCAACAAACATCTTAAAAAATACATAAAATGCAGTTAATCTTCAAATATAATGGGATCTCTTTATTTTTAAATATACAGATATTTGAACATTTGGTTCGACTTTGACTCTGAAATCTTTTTACAGTTTTTATAAAGTTCTCCAATTATGTTTTTTATTTTTTACATTTTTTGTGTCCAGCTGATATTAAAAGAAATTTCTCAAGAGACCCAAGTCAGCACCAAGAACACAACAACAGCCAATTACCCGAAAACAGCAAGAAAATTAAAAAAAATAACAAAGTCTGCGTAGAAATGGTCAAAAAATACTAAAAACATGAAGCAGGTACACTTGATTTTCCCACCAGATGCATTATGAAATGAGTTAAAAGTCGACACTCCTGTCTTCTGGGGTCCCAAAATATGTCAGATTAAGACCCATTTTGGGCCTCAGGCCACAGTTTGAGAAGCCAAATGAACAGAAACACAATGAAATGTTTCTATGAGTTGAAATGAAGAACTTTTACAAAAACGGCTGATTTTCTAATGGAGGTTTTGAACTGTGTCCCAGTCTCCTCTGAGGGTTCAAAGCAGATGTAACATGAACAAAAGTCCCGCAAATGTCTCACTGTGACGCCAGAAGTTAAACGTCAACACTTCTGTCTTCTTTGGGCCCCAAAATATGTCAGATTAGGA
>NW_023268644.1:0-1326 GCF_013103735.1 Etheostoma cragini
TGTCTGTCTGCCTGTCTGTCTGCCTGTCTGTGCTGTATAAAGAACGTCTCTAAAACAACAATAAGACCAGTTTAACCCTCCTGGTGTCTTTGGGTCTAATTTGAACGCTTTGCAAAAAGTTTCCATATCAGAAATTTGGGTTTCTTTCAAACTAAAAAGTCCCGTGGATGGTTCCCAACGACGCTGCTCACACGTTAAATACACAATCAGTTCACTACTCTCACTGGATTTTGGTGTTTTCTGTCAATTTTATAACATTTGGAGAAAAAACAACTGGAAAAAAGAACTTTAAAAAAAGTGGAGAAAAACAAGAGAGAAAGGTGTCAAATAAAGTAACAAAAATGTAAAAAAAGAAAAGAAAAAGAAGTGCCAAATCTAAATAAGAGATTTAAAAATTTGGAGAAAAACCCACAAAAATGTCCAAAGACTTCTTTTCGTTTACCTGCAACTTTGTGTGTTTTCTCAAATTTGTTTGAGAATTTGTTGTCACTTTTTTTGTTTTATTTTTTGTTAATTTTTTATTGGTTATTTATGTTTTTGTCAAATTTTTAACACACTTTCTTCACTGTTGTTGATGTATTTTTTTGGTTGCTTTATCAGCATTAAATAAAAATTGTTTTTGATGATTTTTTACAATATTTTAGATTTTTAATTTTTTTGCAGGTCTGCTGAGGAACGAGACGTTAGAGAGCACGACGACGCAACACACGCTCCTCGACCTGGCGCCGGGGCGACTGTACAACGTTACCGTGGTGACGGAGGCAGGCGGGCTGCAGAACGACCGGACGACGACGGCTCGGACAGGTACGGAGAGAAGAAGAAGAAGAAGACAGGAAGTAAAGGAAAGAACTAAGGAAATAAACCTAAAATCTCTTTGCAGCTCCCGCCGCCGTCTCCAACCTCACCGCCGACCACAGCAACAGCACCAGCTTGCTGTTGTCATGGGAACAGCCCGCGGGCGACCTGGACGCGCTCGTCGCCACCGTCTCCACCAATGGCACGAGCCGCTGGGAGAGGATGCTTCCGCCGGACGCCACAGAGGTCGTCGTCGACCAGCTGACTCCCGGCTCGGCCTATCAGGTCGTGGTGACGTCCAGGAGTGGCAAGCTGACGAGCCAATCAGAAATCACTGCCAGGACAAGTGAGGTTCTTTTATTGGTTGTGGCCAGAAGGGATACGGCTAGGGCTAGAAGGGATACAGTTAGGGCTAGAAGGGATACGGCTAGGGCTAGAAGGGATACGGCTACAGCTAGAAGGGATACGGCTACGGACAGAAGGGATACGGCTAAAGCTAGAAGGGATACGGCTAAGGCTAGAAGGGATACG
>NW_023268645.1:0-1179 GCF_013103735.1 Etheostoma cragini
GCTCTTCTCCCTCCATCGCTGCTCTTTGAATTACGGCGGTAAGCCGTGACAAAAAGCCCTGATGGCTTCTGGGACGGCGGGGTTGTGTAGTTATTTTTTAATTGCGTTACATTGTAGGCGTATTAAAGGGAAAACTACAAAATGGTGCATTTACTTTTTTTTGCCTTTAGGTACATTTAGATTTTTTAGTCGTCTTTGCTATCGGTTGATTCCCGCTCCCGTCTGCTCCCGTTAACCATTTATTCGTACCGTCCAAATCCCGGGATTAATAGTAAATATGACTCCCATCTTGCAGGAATCCCACGGGAATCCCGTGACCCGTGGGATTCCCGAAAAAATGTCAGCCTCTAGCGTCCATCACTGCTCATTCACACGCATTCATTCTCCCTCGTGGGGGGGGGGGCTTCGGAGACCGTTTTGGGAGAAAGGGGGGCGGGCGGACCGGGAAGTTGGCGATGTTGAATTTTTTTGGCTAAGTCCTGAATCTTCACATTGTTACCTGCAGCACCTTTAAAAATGAGGGACCCCTCAATGATTTCTGAGATTCTTAAATCAAGGTTACGATGATGATTTAATAATAATAATAACAGAAATTTGGGTTTCTTTCAACCAAATTTTAAACAAGAATAACGTGGATGGTTCCATACGATGCTCCTCACAAGTCGAATAACTGATCAGTTCACTACTTTCATTGAATTTGGATGATTTGTTTAAATTTCACAGCATTTAAAGAAAAAAAAAAAGTCTTAAGAACACTGGAAAAAGTGACAGAAATTTAGGAAAAAACAACTAAAATGTCAAAAAACCCGCAGAAGAAATCAACAAAGACGTAAAAAGTGAGAAAAAACTTCGGGAAAAGTTAGAAAACGTCAAAAAAGTGACAACAAATGTCAGAGAAAGCTTCAAAGACTTCAAAACAACAAGAAAAATGTCCCAAAAACTCCGACCAATAACCTTCAGCAGGTTTTAAAATCGCAATAATATCAGAACCAGAACCAGAACCAGCTTTATTCGCCAGGTATTAGGACACATACGAGGAATTTATCTTTGGAACATTGTTACTCACGCTGTGCTTACACACACAACACAACCAAAACAAAGATATACACACTAATATATACACATTAATATATACACACTAATATATACACACTAATATATACACACTAATATATACAC
>NW_023268646.1:0-2177 GCF_013103735.1 Etheostoma cragini
GCTGCATTATATCTGATCTCCTGCAGGGGGGGACTCCTTAAAGCTGCCATCTCTACGAGTCCTCAGAATCAGATCTCACATGCTCGGTCCATTACCATGTCCAGCCCATGGTTAGAAATGAATAACGAATTATTTTAAAATATTTCATCAAAAAGCTCGAAAAACTGTTCAGTTGCTTTTTGTTGCATGTGTTTTTGTCAGATTAGGGCTCTCAGCAACCTTTCTCCATATTTAGTGTGACCACTCTGCATTGTTTACCTCCGGGGGCAGACAGTGCGTCGCCTTCTCCCCTAACACGCTCTGAAAACCAGTGAGAGGCTTTTTAAAATCTGACATTTGACTCAACTTTTTATTTTTTTGTTCTATAAGCTGTTTTTCCTGCATGACCGAGAGCGCTGAACAATTTACGAGTGATTCATAACTCTTCAGAGGAGGCCAGCGGCCGATGCGGATGATAAAAGATCTGCGTCCACACGCCGCCGTCTATGAGACAGATTAGTGCGGAGACAGAAAGACGGGCGGGACTGCGTTACATACAAAGAATAAAGCAATCCGCTGATCGAACGTGAAGCGTGGGAGTGTGTCTGCATTTCACAGCTCTTATCTGTGTGTTTCACACACTGTCATCCCTTTGCATCTCCTCCTCAGCATCACTCGGCCTAATCCGCTCACTTCATTCATTTCATTCAGAACGACAGGGATAGCAGATTGTGTGAAACTCTATCCATCCATCTTCATTTCCTCTGTTCCCAAACTGGATCCTGTCTGTCATGTCGGCGTCATCCTCCTTTACATCTCTATTTACGCGATGCATCTGCACCTTCCCAAATCACATCTTTGAACGTCTTTCTCAACCGGGGACGAGCAACTCAAAGCTGCTCTCTGTATCAGAAATATCTGCATTTCTATGAGGAGTTAAACCAGCGTGCCGGAGATTTGAAATGACGCACTCAAATCAAGATATGATGCGATTAAAAAGGATCTTTTTAACCGAATGTGCTGGAGACCAATTACTGAAAAATACTCCTTGAACTTTCGCTTTCGTGCTCGCCACACGAGCTAACTCGGCTAACAACCATGACAAAGACCAGGATCCTGTGATTAGGGATGAATGAAACCACAGTTAGCCAATCTCATTCAGTTTTACGGCAGGGATACTGTACTGCAAAGAATCGCCATGGTTACCACACATTGATCGCCTGGCGTTTATGTCCGGTGTTGGAATTTATAACTGCTTTGCCTAATATTGTGTGGATTATAATTATCATTTGAGGGTGTTGTGTTCGATAGGGTGATGACACCAGACAGAGGTGTAGTCTATAATCAGATTGTACATATCTGTAAAATTTCATAGTAATATGAATATTTATAGTAATATCCGGTATATTATATTCAGTATATATCCAGCTGTAAATCTTGCTCACAATACTTGTTATCTATATATTATATTCATAGGACAAACCCATCTGTAGAATTCTGTTTATAACTGTATTAATTTATATATTTATTCAGTATATATCCATGTCCTACACTTATGAACCATTGTATATCATGCACTTACTGCTATTGCACTTCTGGTTAGACCCAAACTGCATTTTGTTGCATTGTACCTGCGTAATGACAATAAAGTTGAATCTTGAGTGTTGAATCTTGAATAATCCTTGTAATAATTGATGGTCATACATGATCTGTTGGTATCTACTGAAAACCTAAAGCTGCTGAGCTTTCTATTGGGAGTGTCTGAAAAGTGGGAATAAGGGGACAACCGAGGAAGAGGAAGACAGACCACTTGGTAATGTCCTGCTAAGGCGTGTCTCTCCGCACTTAGCCTGCATCGTGTCTCCAGAACGTTATGTAATAAAGTCTACGCTCAATTCTCCAACCACAATGGAGAATCTCCTCCTTCCTAAAAACAAACCTTGGGGCAGAATCGTAGCCCGACACCGGTCACATGAGGACGAGGGGAGACAACGGGGAGACCACGGGGAGACAACGGGGAGACCACAGGGAGACCACGGGGAGACCACGGGGAGACCACGGGGAGACCAAGGGGAGACCAAGGGGAGACAACAGGGAGACCAAGGGGAGACCACGGGGAGACCACGGGGAGACAATGAGGAGACAACAGGGAGACCACGGGACGACAACAAGGAGACAACGGGGAGACAACGGGGAGA
>NW_023268647.1:0-1289 GCF_013103735.1 Etheostoma cragini
TGTCAAAAAGTCATAAAAAAGTCATATTATAGCATGTCAAAAAAGTCATAGTATAGCATGTCCAAAAAGTGATAAAAAAGTCATAGTATAGCATGTCAAAAAAGTCATAGTATAGCATGTCCAAAAAGTGATAAAAAAGTCATAGTATAGCATGTTGAAAAATATGATAAAAAGTCATAGTGTAGTGTGTCGAAAAAGCGGATTAAAAAGTCATGGTATAGTATGTCAACAAAAAGTCAAAGTTCAATATGTAAAAAAAGTAATAAAAAGTTATAATGTATAGTGTTGAAAAAAGTAATAAATAGTCACGGTATAGTATGTTAAAAAAAGTAATGAAAAAGTCATAGTATAGTATGTTGAAAAAGTGATAAAAATGTCATAATATAGCATGTTGAATAAAGTAATAAAGGCATGGTATAGAATGTCAAAAAAGTGATGAAAAAGTCTTAGTGTAGTATGTTGAAAAAGTGATTAAAAAAAGTCGACAAAAAGTCACAGTACAATATGTCAAAAAACTCTGAAAAAGTCACAATATAGTAGGTTGAATAAAGTAATAAAAAGTCACCGTATAGTATGTCAAAAAGTGATAGAAAAGTCACTACATACTATAGTATGTTGAAAAAGTCACAGTATAGCATGTCAAAAAAGTCATGAAAAAGTCATAGCATAGTGTGTCGAAAAAAAGGATAAAAAGTTATAGTATAGCATGTCAAAAAATTCATAGTATAGCATGTCAAAAGAAGTCATAAAAAAGTCATAATGTAGTATGTTTAAAAAAGTAATAAAAAGTCACGGTATAGTATGTTAAACTTTAAAAAGTGATGAAAAAGTCATAGTATAGTATGTTGAAAAAGTGATAAAAAAAAGTCATAATATAGCATTTTGAATAAAGTAATAAAAAGTCACGGTTTAGTATATCATAAAAGTGATGAAAAAGTTATTGTATAGTATGTTGAAAAAGTGATAAAAAAAAAGTCATAATATAGCATTTTGAATAAAGTAATAAAAAGTCACGGTTTAGTATATCATAAAAGTGATGAAAAAGTTATTGTATAGTATGTTGAAAAGAGTGATAATAAAGTCACAATATAGTATGTTGAAAAAAGTGATAAAAAGTCATAGTATAGCATGTCAAAAAAAGTGATAAAAAAGTCATAGTATAATATGTCAAAAAAGTGATGAAAAAGTCATAGTATAGCAGGTCAAAAAAGTGATGATAAAGTCATAGTATAGCAAGTCCAAAAAAGTGATAAAAAAGTCATAGTATAGTATTTCAAAAAAAGTGATAA
>NW_023268649.1:0-1977 GCF_013103735.1 Etheostoma cragini
GGGGGGGTGGGGTGGGGGGGGGTTAGCTCTCAGGACAGAAACGCAGAGTTTCCAGAAGACAGAAGAAGTTTTATCTGATGCCGTCTGTCCCGGAACCGCCTCCGCCTTTAAATCAGTGGAGGGGCGCTGCAGAAGGTCCGCGCCTTCTACACGCCGTGGCGCCTTCATAAAGACCTTTTTGTGGATGTTTTGTCGTCTTTTATAGACTTTTTTGTCACATTTTTATCGCCTTATTTAGACCTTTTTATCGCCTTGTTTAGACATTTTTATCGCCTTGTATAGACCTTTTTGTGGTCTTATTTAGACCTTTTTGTCGTCTTATTTAGCCCTTGCTGTTGCCTTGTTGTCACCTTGTTTAGACCTTTTTGTTGCCTTATTTAGACCTTTTTGTCGCCTCATTTAGAGCTTTATGTCGCCTTGTTTAGACCTTTATGTCGCCTTGTTTAGACCTATTTGTTGCCTTGTTTAGACCTTTTTGTCGCCTTATTTAGACCTTTTTGTCGCCTTATTTAAACCTTTTTGTCGTCTTATTTAGCCCTTGCTGTTGCCTTGTTTGGGGGGTAGTTTCCCTCTGTTTGTCCCGCGGGTGGGGGCCAGGGTCAAGAAGACAGAAGCTAACCTTTACTCGGCCTTTCTGTTACTGTGATGTTTTATCTGATACTGTCTGATGCCCTGATCCTGTAAGCCCCGCCCGTCTGGTGTTCACAGCAGATTAAAACAAGCGCACCAGTTACACCATCTCTCCTGGAGAAACCTCAAAGTTTTTTAGTTTGGGAAGCCTGCAAAGCGAGGTGGCTCGGGGGTGGAGATGGGGGGGGGGGGCACACAGCAGAGTTTCTAACTTGTTTTAAGAGTTTGTTTTACTCTGCTGCGCGTCCCAGAGGGGTGGGAATAGCTCGGTCGGCTAAGACTACATCAAGTGTGCGGAAGTTCAGACAGGAGTGCAGTTTGTTCTACTGGTTTGTCTCCGAGATGTTATTGGACGCCCGGACTGTAAGCCCCACCCGGCTGGTGTTCCAAGTAGGTTAAAACAAGCGCACAAGTTACACAATCTCTCCGGGAAATGACTCAAACTTTAACAACACGTCGAGGGCAACTGCAGAAGAAGACGTTTGGGATTTGAGAGAAGGGACAGAGAGGATGTCTGATTGGAGGAAAAGCTTAACCTAAAAAAAAGAAAAGCTGAACAATGAGTTGTTTTTTCGTAGTTTTATTTAGTTTCTGTCCACTTTGAATGATGTTTGTTTTAAGATGTTAAAATGTTATTTACATGCAGTCTGGTGGGTTTGGCCAATGCAATTTAAAAAAATATAATTTTACAAAATCCCATGAAAAATTTCAACAGATATATATATATATATATATATATATATATATATATATATATATACATATATCTGTTGTAGTTTGAGAAAAACACACTTAGTCTGATTCTCCAGCCCATCCCCACTCAGTAAGCTGATTTTAGACCTTTTTGTCGCCTAATTTCAACCATTTTGTCGCCTAATTTAGACCTTTTTGTAGCCTTATTTAGACCTTTTTGTAGCCTTATTTAGACCTTTTTGTAGCCTTATTTAGACCTTTTTGTAGCCTTATTTCGACCTTGTTGTCGCCTTATTTCAACCATTTTGTCGCCTAATTTCAACCATTTTGTCGCCTAATTTAGACCTTTTTGTAGCCTTATTTAGAGCTTTTTGTAGCCTTATTTAGAGCTTTTTGTCGCCTTATTTCGACCTTGTTGTCGCCTTATTTCAGGTGCGGTGCTGGACTTTAGGGGTCCAACGCGGGGCTCCTGCAGACCGGCCGTCCCAGTTTCACTCTGAAACCTTCACTGCGACTTTTACGACATTTCGTATTTGTCCGAAATATAAAAAACGCAGTTATGTTGTGGAACACAGAGAACATTAAATGCGTCCCTCTGTGTTCGTCTCCTGCTTCGTACCCATAGAAACAGAACGTCCCCCCCCCCCCCCCCCC
>NW_023268650.1:0-1549 GCF_013103735.1 Etheostoma cragini
ATCACTAACAGGGACGTTGTAGAGCGTCCTCTGGTGGACAGACTATGCAACGCCATCACTAACAGGGACGTTGTAGATGAATGAATGTTACAATGTACAAAAAGTTCTTAAGTGTTGCTTTTAAAGACATGCTATTGTTGGAATAAATATACCTGCGCAAGTAATTATGTATATCTTATTGTATGTTTGCCATCTTGCGGACATAACGTGACAAATAATTATTTCCAATTGTTCAAACATGTGTTTTAGAAGTTAGATTGAAATGTAATTTTTGACCAGTTTTGACAGCTCTTCTGTGTTTGATTAGATGAGATTAAAAAAATTAAAGTAGCCTTGTGTGTGCCTGTCACAGCTGCTCTGGTTTTCAAGTAAAACAGCCAATCAGATGAAGTGGTTGTACGGGTGACGACCAACAGCCACCCAACAGCGATTCAACATGTTGTGTCAACCAAAAAAAAAGGCCGGCCCAACTTGGACTGGTCACCTTGATGCGTCAGGGCCGTTCACTTTCAATCACCCACTGTGTCTTCGCACGGACGTTATCATACAGTGTGGCTATGGTCAACATTTTATCAGTTGACAATAGCAGGGCATCAATGCTACATCATCTCAGTGGAAAACATCCAGTCTGCTCATCCATTCCACAGAGCAAACCCGACACAAGGGAACATTCATGTCGGCTGAATATGTAGATTGGTTTTTGGTTTGCAATTAATCTAATTTTTTAGGATAAATTATTGTAAACTCAGCTGCTGTCAGAGACAAACCAGCCTCTCTCTCTCTCTCTCTCTCTGTCTCTCTCTACCAGCGGCACCAGCACGTGGCTACTTAATATGCATGTGAATGACTTCACTGCATTCTTTATTTTTTCTCCTTACTCAGCATTAGCCTTCTGAAAATGTGTCCTCCCTAGCCTGACGTTGCCATACTCAGATTCCAGTCAGAATAGGAGTCTGATTGTGCTTCATTGGACTGGGATTATGGGGCGTGTTTCAACAGAACCATAAAAGAAAATGCCTCTGCACTCAATTGGATAGACATACAACCAATCAGAGTATGTGACGTATGACAAATGCCTTGACCACGCTTCTCATGTTCCTCTTTTAAAATGAATGCACTGTTGATATATTTTATAAAAAATGTGATGGGGGTATCTACACATCACAATTCTCAGGCGGCAGAAGTCTTTGTTGTAAACAAATTCAACCCAAGAGCTCAACTGTCCATCATCATAAAGCCCACCCTGACAATTTGACTGGTTTAAGCATAGTTGCTCCACAATGGAACAGGTCCAGACCGAACTTCTTGACCAAAAATGTTGTGGGCGGGGCTAAGCTTGGCAGGCATCCAGGCTAAGTCCTCCCAGAACAGTATAGTTCCCCCACCCTGCCTATGGTCCCCGAATGGCCAGAAATGGTGATAGGTGTAGACCAAGCCCTGGGTATTCTTCCAATGGGCTCAGATCGGCCCACCTCCCCTGTCTCTGCTTTACCCTCCAAGAGAACTTTGCCCCCCCCCCCATGACAGAAAGACATCATGGCTTTCAAAC
>NW_023268651.1:0-3667 GCF_013103735.1 Etheostoma cragini
CCCCGTCCCCCGTCCTCTGTCCTCCGTCCCCCGGAAGATAAACAGAAGATAGAGAGAAGATAAACAGAAGATAGAGAGAAGATAGAAAGAAGATAGAAAGAAGATAGAGAGAAAATAAACAGAAGATAAACAGAAGATAGAGAGAAGATAAAGAGAAGATAGAGAGAAGATAGAAAAAAGATAGAAAGAAGATAGAGAGAAAATAAACAGAAAATAAACATAAGATAAACAGAAGATAGAGAGAAGATAAACAGAAGATAGAGAGAAGATAAACAGAAGATAAAGAGAAGATAGAGAGAAGATAAACAGAAGATAGAGAGAAGATAGAGAGAAGATAGAAAGAAGATAGAAAGAAGATAAACAGAAGATAGAGAGAAGATAGAAAGAAGATAGAAAGAAGATAGAGAGAAGATAAACAGAAGATAGAGAGAAGATAGAGAGAAGATAAACGAGACTGAAGCAATATCGAAACGTGCCGTCGGGACAGACGTGTTATTTCCCAGAGTGCACGGCGTCGGGACAGACGTATTATTTCCCAGAGTGCACGGCGTCGGGACAGACGTGTTATTTCCCAGAGTGCACGGCGTCGGGACAGACGTGTTATTTCCCAGAGTGCACGGCGTCGGGACAGACGTGTTATTTCCCAGAGTGCACGGCGTCGGAACAGACGTGTTATTTCCCAGAGTGCACGGCGTCGGGACAGACGTGTTATTTCCCAGAGTGCACTGCGTCGGGACCTGAAGCTGCATTCCCCCCTCTCTTTAAACCTGTTGCAGAACGGAGACGTCTCTTTAAGTCCATTAGTCACTGTCGTCTTCAACCTTGTTATTATTATTATTATTAATATTATTATTATTTTATTATTCGGTTTTCCTGCGGAGTAATGTTGCATATTTTGAAAATTAAAAGGCTTTCGTTCCTAGTTTGAACGCTTCTGAGCTACAGCCAGACCAGACCAGTCCACATCGGACCAGACCAGTCCACATCAGACCAGCCCAGTCCACATCAGACCAGACCAGTCCACATCAGAACAGCCCAGTCCACATCAGACCAGACCAGTCCATATCAGACCAGCCCAGTCCACATCAGACCAGCCCAGTCCACATCAGAACAGCCCAGTCCACATCAGACCAGACAAGTCCATATCAGACCAGCCCAGTCCACATCAGACCAGACCAGTCCACATCAGACCAGCCCAGTCCACATCAGACCAGACAAGTCCATATCAAACCAGATTAACCCAGTCCAGAGTAACATGTCCACATCAGACCAGATTAATCCAGTCCAGAGTAACACGTCCACATCAGACCAGATTAATCCAGTTCAGACCAGACAAATCCACATCAATCCAGATTAATCCAATCCAGAGTAAATTCATCCACATCAGACCAGATTATTCCAGTCCAGAGGAATTTTGTCCACATGAAACCAGATTAATCCAGTCCAGAGTGACTTTGTCCTCTCTACAGTTGCATTTTAAGAACCACGTTAGTCCAGCGCTGCTCAGAAGGACTCTGTTTAGTCCCTAAAGATCAGCTCAGTGTCGTTGTGTTAACAGTATTCAGGCTCAGCTCAGATCAGTTAAACCCAGATTTCAGAGTTCCGTTATGTTGGACTCATTTGTCTCAGCAGCGTCCGGATCAACCCTCCAAGATATTTTGAAACCTTCAGATAATCTCGGATAGTCCTCGCTCCTGATTCCCTTCTTTTCCTTAAAATGTGACCTGTAGTGGCTTCAGCAGCTGAACAGGAGCCAGTGGAGAGATCATCCATTCATATTCCCCAACTCCATGTGGTTTAAGGTACATCTAGACCCATTGTTGGGGTTTAAACCTACAAATCCTTTACATCTCAAAGAAAAGAGCTCCAACACTTCACTCCCGTCTGTCGCTGTAAAAGAAACCTAACCCTCCTGGTTTGGTAAAGCCGAACACCGTCCGCCTGCTGGCCGTCATCTGCTGTCTCAAAACAACAACAACAAACATCCAAAGTGATGAAGAAGTTGTAGCCACGGCCTCTGAAGCCACTGAGGGTTGCTTGGTTGTACACAGATCATCTCCATCACTTCCCTGTCCAATCACGGAGGAGTAAGACCAGCGTTCGGCAGTCCTTCAGATTCACCAGGAACCAACAGACCAACTTCTTTTAAAGAAACAAAACCACTAAGTCCCTTCATGCAAGGCTTAGACGTAAAAATGTAATACTGTTGTCCTCTGCAGCAGCAATCCTCTTGTGGCCCTCCTCTTAAGGACTAAGGTGAGGAGGACGCAACATGAACCCGATGATTCAACCTGGCAGTTGGTTTCGAGCTCAATCTTTGGGAGTCTTGGTGTCCTTTTCCATTGGATGAGTTCTCCTAGGATGTGCAATGAGATTTAAAACTGCTAAAGGGAGGCACATCCCCTCCTTATGGATGGTACACCAACACATGTTGAGGTAAGATGCATGAGGAGGGGATCCTGAAGACTGTGGAAAGTCTTCGGGAGAACAACCATTGTTCCTTTTCTAAGTCCTTGTCTTAGAGTTTTTGCTCCGGTTTGCTGCCGTGTTGTGTCGCCTCCTGTGTGGAAAAGCCATTGTGTCTCCATTGTGTCTCCATTGTGTCTCCATTGTGTCTCCTTTAATCCACAAAATGTTGAGAGGAAGTGAACGCAGACCAGCAGTACTCAAAGTATCCGTCTGGGTAGTGCCCCAAAATCTCAGCTTGCAGTCCCCCGGGCTGAAGATCAGAGGTTCAAAGGTCCAGAGTCCACGGAGAGGTTGGCTGGTGGGGCAGCAGGGTCCGGAGGGGGAGGTCGGGCGTAGTCTGAGGTTATAAGGAGGAGATTTTGACGTTGTCCTGGGTGTAGGCGGTGGCCCGGGTGTTGCGCAGGATGCTGGGGACGGGGGCGGGCGACGAGGGGAGGCTCTCGTCAGGCGAGTTGGCGGGGGGCGTGGGGATGCTGATGATGGCAGCGCTGAAGTCTGGATCCCCGCAGTTCAGCTTCAGGTCGCACATCTGGGCGTTGAGACTGGACCGGCTGAGAGACACAATCACACGAAACAAACAAGAGGTTTTAGTTCATCAACAATGAGAAAAGACTTCAAATAAAAACTAGAAGGACGCGAGAGATTCAGGGTCACGGCCGGGACTCTGGGAGTCATCGGGTCGGGTGTCAACACAGGAATATTCACACAGTTTGAGGATATAAAGGGTTTTGTGAACATTAAAGCATAATGACATGTCCTGGAAACCCCAAATAAAAGTTTAAACTGAAAAAGCACGCTCCAGGACCTTTAAACCAACAGTTTGAGTTCCACAGGTAGCTTATCTGTGTGTATGGGTGCGGCCTTGTGTCTTCTGGACTGTTGTGTATTTCCATGTGTGTGTTGTCTTGAGTAATCCTCGGCTGTCCTTACGTCTGGGGGGGTATGGAGGTGGTCTTGACGTGCAGGGTGTCCAGCTCCTGGATGCTGCCGCGGCTGACGGACACCGTGGAGTTAGCCAATCGCATGGCGGCTCTCCTCCGGGCGCGGCGCGGGCAGCAGCCCGTGGAGTTGTTCTGCGCCCCCTGCTGGCTGGACAGGGAGGTGCTGCGGCTGGTCCGGTACCCCACCGACTCCGTCATGCACAGCTCGCTGTAGTTGATCTCGTTCGTGAACTCGTGGTTCTGTGAGGGGGGGGGGG
>NW_023268653.1:0-1792 GCF_013103735.1 Etheostoma cragini
CCTCCCCGGTACGCCCTCCGGGGGACGCCCTCCCCGGTACGCCCTCCGGGGGACGCCCTCCCCGGTACGCCCTCTGCACCCCCTTCCGTCCTCACCCTTGTTTGTGTTGAAAGTGCTGATGCAGGGGTTCTCCTCCGTCGGGTTCCACAGTTTCACCGTGCCGTCGGCCGAGCAGGACAGGAGGCGGTTCTTGATGCCGCTGTAAGCCAATCCCCACACGGCGTCCGTGTGCCCCAACCACGACCCCGCCAGGACACTAGGATCTGATTGGACGAGAAAGAAATGAGGATGGGGTGCATTATCGTACTGTATGGTGGCGCTTCTCTTCTTCTTTAACTTCAGGTTGTCTGAGAACCTTGTCTGAGATTTGTTAGGCTGTGTATGTGTCCCGAGCTTTTATTGTGAAAGGTAAGAAAGGAAGCAGTGGGTCTGGTGTGTGCTGCCAATCATCACTGTTGAAAGGAGAAAAACTGTCTCTACGTTATATTAAACAGACGTCATGGTTTACTTTAATAACTCTATCTGTCTCTGTGCGTGTGTGTGTCCGTCCGTGCCTGTCTGTCGGTGTGTGTGTGTGTGTGTCCCTGTGTGTGTTTCCCTGTGTGTGTCCCTGTGTGTGTGTGTGGGTGTGTGTCCGTCCATGTGTGTGTCCATGTGTCCCTGTGTGTGTGTCCCTGTGTGTGTGTGTGTCCCTGTGTGTGTTTCCCTGTGTGTGTGTGTGTGTGTGTCCGTCCATGTCTGTCTGTCGGTGTGTGTGTGTGTGTGTCCCTGTGTGTTTCCCTGTGTGTGTCCCTGTGTGTGTGTCCCTGTGTGTGTGTGTGGGTGTGTGTCCGTCCATGTGAGTGTCCATGTGTCCCTGTGTGTGTGTGTCCCTGTGTGTGTGTGTGTGTGTGTGTGGGTGTCCCTGTGTGTGTTCCTGTGTGTGTTCCTGTGTTTGTGTTCCTGTGTGTGTGTGTGTCCCTGTGTGTGTGTGTGTGTCCCTGTGTGTGTGTGTGTGTCCCTGTGTGCATGTGTGTGTGTGTGTGTGTGTACCGTATGTGTCGTAGGGGTCCACATTAGAGCTGGGGATGTTCCACCACTGGATGGTCGAGTCGAGTCCTCCGCTGAAACACTGCTCACCGCTGGACGTCATCGTCAACGACAACACAGGACCACTGGAGACAGACAGTGAGACAGACAGTGAGACAGACAGAGAGACAGACAGTGAGACAGTGAGACAGACAGACAGACAGGCAGAGAGACAGACAGGCAGACAGACAGGCAGACAGTGAGACAGTGAGACAGACAGACAGGCAGACAGACAGACAGTGAGACAGACAGGCAGACAGACAGACAGGCAGACAGACAGTGAGACAGTGAGACAGACAGGCAGAGAGACAGACATCAAAGCTTCTTAGTGTTGACCAGAGACGTCCTTTTAGCTGCATGTGTCTCTCAGTCTGAATCCGTCGTCCGTCTCACGTCTTTAATCCTCTAAAAAACGCCACAGCGCCGCTTTTCTTTTTTTCATTTTTGTGCAGAATAACAATAATAATATAACATTAAAGAGCAGTGTGTGTGTGCATGTGTGTGTATGTCTGACTCAGTGTCTGTTTGAGTGTGTGTGTGTGTGTGTGTGTGTGTGTGTTATACGTACACATGGGCTCTGAATGTGTAGACGGGCTCCACATCAAAAGAGGCACTTCTGTAAAACAAAAAGACTTCTTAAACTCCTCCACTAAGGTCTATATAAAGAGACTTCAGATCCAGTATTAGGGACCACTAAGGTCTATATAAAGAGACCAGATCCAGT
>NW_023268655.1:0-1461 GCF_013103735.1 Etheostoma cragini
ACATTCCACCGCTGGCTCACACAACACTTTCCTCTGCACAGGAGCACCATTGTGTTGGGACCTGATGCATTAATCACCCAGCTGGACCAGGGCCAGGACCACGTTCCTGCCTGGAGGACCAGGTCTCCTCTAAGACCCACACTGTGCAGAGACGGAGACACACACACACACACACGACTTTTTGGGAGTATTTTGTAATCCAATCTGTTAATTTGAGTGGATTTTACTGTATTTTACAGTATAAATATTTCTCCTTCTTCGTGTTTTCTCTCCATAAATAACAGAGAGAACATTTCAGCAGAAGTTCTCCAGTCTGTGAATTAAAATTACTCCGGAGCAACCCTGGGTCCAGACCTGGTCGGGGATCTGGTCTTCTCCTCAGTGTGCTGTCCAGCATGTCTTCAAAAACACGTTCCCTCTTCATGTCAAATTCAACATCCAAGCCTATTCAGAGCTCCTTATTATATTTATCATATATCCATATTTGGCTCCAGCCGTATCGATATGTTGTCCCTTCCCTAGTTCCGATGTCCACACACTTATGGCCATGTGAAGGACACCGGTCCACCCCCCCAAAATTCTCTGGGCGGGCAAAGCAGAGATAGGGGAGGTAACCTTGCCCCTTATGACCTCATAAGGGGAAGATTCAGATCAGCTCATCTGAGCTTTCATTTTCTGAAAGACAGAGCAGGATCCCCAGGGCTCGGTTACACCTATCACCATGTCTCCATTTAGCTACTGGGGGGCCATAGGCAGGCTGGGGGGGGGGGCACCCAGATGGACGTGGCTGCGGCTCGGCGTGACTTTGATCTCCCGTGCGGCGGCGGATCAAACGCAGGAGGAGAAGGACGAGTTCCCATGAATAGGAAGCCGGGAGACGAGAGGAAGAAAGACACATTTAAATAAAACTAATGAATACATTACAGAGCTCTTTATCTGAGTCCTGGTGGATCTACATCCTAATGGGACGCAGGGAGACAGGCGAGCGCCAGACCGGGCTTCGGACCAGGGCTCCAGACTGGGCTCCGGACCAGAGCGCCAGACCGGGCTCCGGACCAGGGCTCCGGACCGGGGTCCGGACCAGAGCGCCAGACCGGGCTCCGGACCAGGGCTCCGGACCGGGCTCTGGCCTAGGCTCCAGACCGGGACACCTTCCAGCTGTTTTAAGAGATTTTTCCCGTGTTTTGATTAGTTTCCAGATTAATTTACATGTTATGATCGCAGCACATCGCTGGCTTGTTGTCATTTGGCGTTTCTCTAAATGTTTACACACACACACACACACACTTCATCGCCAGAGTGTCCCTGAGCAAGGCACTAGATGCTCCAGAGGAGACCTCCGACAGGTCGCTGGGGATAAAAGCTCAAAGGATAGGGAACAAATGGGGACCACTAAGGTCTATATAAAGAGACTTCAGATCCAGTATTAGGGACCACTAAGGTCTATATAAAGAGACTTCA
>NW_023268656.1:0-1136 GCF_013103735.1 Etheostoma cragini
CCCACAAGGATATTGAAATATCACTGAATAAAAGAAGAAACCGTGGTAAAACATGTAATGTTAATGTGAATATGGCACAATAATAGAGATCTAATGTTTTATCAAATCAGGTTGGACAAGTAACCTTTCTGGTTACTTCTTACTTGTCTCTGCATTTGTTCAGAGATATGTCTGATGATGAACTCACAACCAAGACAACCCCAAAGAGAAGCCCTTATGAACACATGAAACAATCATTAGTGTTTCCATTTGAGGTGATCTGAATATGTTAACAATGCCATCTATCTTCAGTTAGTCTGTAACATTGTCATGTTCAACTGCCCCAACAAGTAGCACTTAGTGAATTCAACAGTCAAGTCAATGCTAAAGTTAGGGTAATAGGAATGACTTAGAAAACATTTAAGCATTGTTAAACCAGTAACCATGCAAAAAATCCTTTTTAAATTTTCTTTATGGAGGAAATCCAGGACTTCAGTAGTTCTGTTTCTTTTTTTTTAAGTACATATTTGGCCTACATTTTGAAATGCATTCAGGCATACATGCGTACAGTGGTATGCATCCGTTTAGGAACCCATGCTGAAGTTGACTAAAAAGAGGAATTTAAAAAAATCATCCTTGGAAATTAATCCTAATGCCTAAATTTAATAAAAAGGAAAAATCCAACCTTTAAGGACACCAACTGTGTGGTCCAGTGATGGTGGTATATTGGTGAACATAGCTGCCTTCCAAGCAGTTGACCTGGGTTTGATTCCCAGCCGTCGCAGTAGTTTTCATTGTGTGGTTACTTGCTTTATTTGTCAAGAAGTAACCAGAAATGTTCCTTGCCCAACCCGATTTGATGAAATATTAGATCTCTGTTATGGTACTAATAAGGGTGGCATCTCATTCAATCAAGCTTCCTCCACGAGGATCCACAGACACAGGAAGTACACTGCACTTTGCCCTTGTCTGGACTACTAGTAACCAACTGAAAAGTTTATGAACCATTGTGCAAACGGGTAAAGCTCTGCATTTCAGGTTGTCGTGGCCGACTGGTTAAGGCGATGGACTAGAAATCTATTGGGGTCTCCCCGCGCAGGTTTGAATCCTGCTGACAACGAGGCTTTCTTTAAGAGTGGTAGCAAACCAATGACTGC
>NW_023268657.1:0-1161 GCF_013103735.1 Etheostoma cragini
GCAATCATATATTAATTCGATTAAGAAAAAATGTCGCAATTAACTCCCGTTGTCTTTGACCCCTGGAAGGACCCGTATTGAGGTGTTGGCACAGGGCGCGCGACACTGATGAACGGTAGCTGTGCCGCCACCTGGTCTCATAGAAGGGTGTGCAGCCAGAGGGAAAAGAATCAGCACAGGAGTTGGATTATGGAGAAAGAAGGGATAATGGATGGGAAGTTTATTTTCAAATCTTTGCCAGACAGTACACTTGACAAAACGAAAGTTGTGTGTAGCATTTGTCGAGCTGAGTTTAGTTATCACGAAGTACATCCAGTCTGAGGTATCACCTGCAAGCCAAGCACACGGATCCCAGCGTGAGCTCTGCTTCTGGTAACGTACGACAAACTACGCTCGACAGCCGTTTGAGGAGCAGATCGATGGATACGTCGACCTGCAGTAAACTGACCCAAGCTATAGCTAAACGGATAGCCACAGCATGCAGACCAGTTTATATAGTGGAAGACGAAGGACTCCGTGAGATTATCCGGATTGCCTCCGGTGACCTCACGTACGAGTTGCCATCCAGGGCCACAGTCGTGTCCAGGACACACGACACAGAGAAGGCAAAACTAGCTACGAATTTGGACAACACAGCTTCTGTCGCGCGTACTGGTGACTATTGGACATCGCTAGGTAATCATAGCTATCTTGGAGTAACAGCTCATTACATCGACCAGGAGTGGAAGCTGCATTCACATGCATTGGCTGTAATGAGAACTGATGAGAGGCATATGGCTGACGTATGCGCGAGTCATTTTATGGATGTGGCGGGTCAGTGGAACATTGAAGAGAACGTGAGCACGCTGAACACAGACAGTGCTAGAAATAGGACTGCAGCTTCGAAACAGCTACCATTCGAACTACTGCCGTGCACGGCTCATAGTATTCATCGCTCAGTCACAGTGACTCTACAAAACAGGGCATTTGACGGTGCACTTGCTAAATGTCGCAAAGTGGTTGGCCACCTCAAACGTAGCCCTCCTAATACTGCTGAACTCAAGACACAGCAAGTTGACTGTCAACATCATCAGAAATTATTTAGTTTTTTGTTCCACTTTACATTCAATAATTGTAAGTAACTTCTTGATTACAAATGCAGTAAATTACAGCCAGTCAATA
>NW_023268658.1:0-1447 GCF_013103735.1 Etheostoma cragini
CTCGTTACTTTAGTTTTTACAAGAGGTTGTCATGACAATAGCGCGGACACGCGCCACACACCGCGAGCGGGTGCGCACTCTACACGGAGAGAAAAGTGAGAGAAATGAAAAAGAGACAAGCTGTCCAGAGGATAACCAGCTGAGATTGTGTGTGTGCCTCTTTGAGAACTGTAAGTCGTATAACTCATGTTAAGCCTGTTATTGGTCTATAGTTCTTCACATTTAAAGTAAGTTAGCTAGTGGTTTTGGCGTGGTCTTCACATGTTAGCTAGTGGTTTTGGTGTGTTCTTCACCTGTTAGCTAGTGGTTTTGGTGTGGTCTTCACCTGTTAGCTAGTGGTTTTGGTGTATTCTTCACATGTTAGCTAGTGGTTTTGGTGTGTTCTTCACCTTTTAGCTAGTGGTTTTGGTGTATTCTTCACCTTTTAGCTAGGTTTCCCGTTGATCTTAATGAAGCATCAACAGTTTCACCAGCTTTATTCGCATGAGTTTTTTTTTTTTTCAGATACTGTGATTCAATTGACAAGTGGATGGAAATTTAGCTAGAAAGAACTTGTCTCAGTCTGTGTTTTAACAGACACACCTGGGGCCAAACTGGACACCAGAATCAGGTTTAATCCAGTCCTAATCTAGTTCTCAACTTTCACATCATTTCACTGGAGTTATCCTTATAATTGTTTACGTCATCAATACCATATTCAATCTAAATAGATGGCACTATATCTACTGTGCGTTGCATTTGAATTACGACTAAGACAACTCAACAGATTCAGCATTCTGCATTAATTCACAGCAAATCATTGAGGCTTGATGGCGCTAACGTTAGCACATAGTAGTATGGATGGTGTTAACGTTAGCACACAGTAGTATGGAGGGCAACATGATATAAAATGAAGAAAATAGCAAGACATTCCCATCATCCTCAGCCTTATCTGAGAGAGATGTTTGAGACAGTAGGCATCAAGAATGACTCCTGGCCAATGTGCTGGGGAACTTCTTCATTAATGTCTGTTTAGTCATTCATATTTTAATCCTTTATTTTATTTCCAGAAGCCATATTTGAGCACACACATAAATGTAGATTCATTTACATGTTAGGGGGAAAGATTTAAAATAGAAACTGGATCTGTGACTTCTCACAGAATCACAACTGAATTCATATCTTGCTAATAAGTCAGAATCTTATTAACCTGGAGTCCCAGTCTCTGTCATAATAATCATATATGTTATGTTTTAGTTGTTGCCAGACATCCATTTAAAATGTAGCCATTGCCATATAAAGACCGTGTCCCCCATGTCCCCTGTTTTCCCTCAGCATCTCTCTAGTAACGTCTGTGTGCTCCAGGTAGCTTTTGCAAGGCTACTTTTACTTTTATACAGTGGGTACGGAAAGTATTCAGACCCCTTTAAATTTTTCACTCTTTGTTTCATTGCAGCCTTTTTCCAAA
>NW_023268659.1:0-212 GCF_013103735.1 Etheostoma cragini
GGAGGGGAGGACTGGTGGTGGACTGGATGGCAGGACTGGTGGTGGGCTGGAGGGGAGGACTGGTGGTGGGCTGGAGGGAAGGACTGGTGTTGGACTGGATGCAGAGATGGGAAGTAACAAAGTACAAATACTCATTTAAGCCTGTTATTGGTCTATAGTTCTTCACATTTAAAGTAAGTTAGCTAGTGGTTTTGGTGTGTTCTTCACCTGTT
>NW_023268659.1:519-2123 GCF_013103735.1 Etheostoma cragini
TAAAATCCAGAATAGAATTTAAAATCCTTCTTCTCACCTACAAAGCTCTTCATGTTCAGGCACCATCTTATCTTAAAGTATTTGTTGGACTTTAACAGAGATCTGAGTGTTGCGTGGTTATTGTAAATAGGTAATGTTTGTGAAGTATGATTTTAAACATAATGACGGATTGATGAATGTTGCAGAAGCGAGTAAGACACCGTAGTTTTAGATGTAAAAATGTGCGCACAAGAAAGCTATGGGATTACCTTTGGGAAATGGAGAATGGCTAGGTTAACTGAAGATTTTAAACATTGTGAAAATTAACAAAACATATGAACACGTTAAACATATGCGGGTATATAACATATACCTGCAGTCTCAGTCTTTGGATGGTATAGGTAGCGTATCACTACCGTGACAGCTGACATGCGCCCCGTCACAGTTACCGACAATTTTGGCAATGAATGAGTATTTCACTTTGAACACTTACGATAGGGTTGTCATTTATAAACAGGGCATTGCGAGTACAGATATAAACAACGGAGTCAGGAAACTGTCGACCAAGTTGACTGTTATGACTTTGGTCACTTCACCAAGCTATGTCATAAGAGATCAACTGAGTCAAGATGCAACACATGAGTTGCCTTCCAGCTATGTAACATTTGCAAATGGCAACGTTGGGGTTTGAACCCACGCCTCCAGAGAGACTGGAGCCGAAATCCAACACCTCAGACCACTCAGCCACTCTACATGCATGTATCAACTCTCCACATTGTGACACACACACAGGGACCGTAACAAACGGTATGCTTGTTATTGTCACTGGAACAAAACCTTTGCAAGGCAAAAGTCAATACTTTATTAAAAAATGGTATCACTCTTTGTCATTTAGTAGTTAGCCACAAAGCTAAAAGCGGTGCTAGTAGTTAGCTTCGTGGCTAACAGCAGAGCTAGAAAGTAGCCACGAAGGTAATTGCGGAGCTAACAACGGAGCTAACCCGGCGTGTTAACAGAGCAGTTATTAAGATATTTACCTGAACACATGCGGGTTCACCTGGAGCTCTGTCTCCAAAAAACTCACCTAGAAGCTCGACAGCAAACAAAACACACAGCTATCCCACTGCAAGCCCCAAGCTTGCGGTTTCCTTTAAATCGGGGCTTTTCAGATTAAAAGTCTAAAAGACAGAAGGCCGCCGCCTGCAGGTCATGTAAATAATCACTACTTTTAGCGTGTATAGAGCAGCATATCTTCACCAGACTCCATGTAAATAATCACTACTTTCTGTGTCCTCTGCAGGACATATCCTGAACATCCAGACAGATTTGACCACTGGCCTCAGTTGCTGTGTAGAGATGGTCTGACTGGTCGCTGTTACTGGGAGGTCGAGAGGAGAGGAGAGGTTGATATTTCAGTGAGTTACAGAGGAATCAGAAGGAAAGGAGATAGTGATGACTGTTTGTTTGGATATAATGATCATTCTTGGAGTCTGGACTGCTCTGATGAACATGGTTACTCTTTCTGGCACAATGACAGAAGAACAGATCTCACTTCCTGCTCTGTCTCTAACAGAGTAGCAGTGTATGTGGACGTTCCTGCTGGCTCTCTGTCCTTCTACACAGTC
>NW_023268660.1:0-1761 GCF_013103735.1 Etheostoma cragini
CCATCCACACAAGACTGGGCTGGACACTGCAGGGCCCAGCAAGTGTAGTCCGTCACCTCGCCCAACCACAGCAGTGTCTATTTATAACCGTAGCACCCCAGGTGAGCGAGTTGATGAAACATGTTGAGAGATTATGGCAGGTCGACACTGTCCCATTCAGAAGCGAGAAACTAGTCACTCGTTCAAGGCAGGACCAAGAGGCCATCAGCATCTTGGAGACCAAAACCATCAGGGTGGAGGTTGATGGCATTCTACGCTACGCCACCCCATTGCTCCGCCGGAGAGACATGCCAATCTTCCAAGCTGCTAAAGAAGCCGTCATGCCTAGTTTACGAAGTGTAGAAAGGCGACTGGCCAGAGACCCTGCACGGGCAGAAGCCTACAAAGTGGAGATGGAGAAACTTATAAAGGCGGGCTCTGTCATCAAGTGTGGACCTGAAGTTCCAGCAGCAGATCGTGAGGAATGGTATATCCCTCACCATATGGTGAGCCATAATGGCAAGAATAGGCTGGTATTCAACTGCTCCTATCAGTATCGTGGACAGAACCTCAACGATCATCTACTGCCTGGGCCGACCTTAGGAGCATCACTACTGGGAGTTCTGCTGAGATTCCGCGAACATGCAGTTGCAATTAGCGGAGACATCAAAGGCATGTTCCACCAAGTTCGCCTCCTCCCAGAAGACCGTGCTCTGCTCAGATTTCTTTGGCGCGACATCAGTCAAGAAGGACCCCCTGTGGTGTTCGAATGGCAGGTTCTACCGTTCGGTACAACATGTAGCCCTTGCTGTGCAACATTTGCTTTACAACGCCACATCTTTGATAACAGCCAGCCAGATGAAGAGGTGAGGATCTCAGTTGAGAAATGTTTTTATGTGGATAACTGCCTCCAGAGTGTCCCCACTATTGCTGAGGCAAGGCATCTTGTCGACAAACTACGAGCCATTCTTGCATCTGCAGGCTTTGATCTGCGTCAGTGGGCCAGCAACGAACCAGGGGTAATAAGCCACCTACCAGAAGAAAGCTGCTCTGCTTGTGTTGAGTTATGGCTGGCTCAGAACAAGACAGAAACCCCAGAATCTACTCTAGGGCTAAGCTGGCTCTTCCACACCGATGTCCTTGGCTACAAGCATCGTCATGTGGAGTACGGTGTCCCCACGATGCGTAATATCTACAAGGTGCTGGCGAGTCAGTACGATCACTTGGGGTTCATTCTACCTTACACCACCAGAGCAAAGATAATTGTCCGACACCTCTGGGACAAACACAGGGGATGGGATGATCCACTACTACCGCAGGAGCTTCTGCAGCAGTGGAAAGACTGGGAAGAAGAACTTCAAGTCTTACCTCAAGTAACCCTGCCCCGACCGTACTTGCCGAAGAACGCGGATACCTCCGGTCTTCAGAGAGAGGTGCATGTATTTTGCGACGCCTCAGAAGAGGCGTATGGCTCAGTGGCGTACCTCCGGACCACTGACAGACATGGTGAAGTGTATCTATCATTCCTGATGGCCCGTTCCAGAGTTGCTCCCAAGCGATTCCACTCTATGCCCCGATTAGAACTCTGTGCCGCTCTTACTGGTGCACAGCTCTCACAGGTGCTGAAGAAGGAGCTGACCATCCACATTGATCAGACAACCCTTTGGTCTGATTCCACAACGGTGCTGACATGGCTGAGGTCTGAGTCCTGCCGATTCAAGGTCTTTGTGGGTACCCGCGTGGCCGAGATACAGGAGCTGACAGACAGACACGTCTGGAGAT
>NW_023268660.1:1978-2280 GCF_013103735.1 Etheostoma cragini
GGGGCGGCCAACTATAAAGATAAGCCCACAGCTGAAGACTACCGCCAGGCTGAACAGTTGATACTTCAGAGGGCTCAGAGGGATAGTTTTCAGCAGGAGTACAGCCTTCTGAAAGCTGGTAAGCCAGTCCCCAGCAGCAGTCGACTCCGCACGCTGTCTCCAGAGCTGGATGGAAGGGGCGAACTCATTCGTGTTGGGGGACGACTACGTCGAGCAGAAGGTTTAGAACTGACCACCCTTCATCCAGTCATCTTAGACCCAGGTCATCGAGTGACTACGCTCTTGATCCAAGATTTTGACAA
>NW_023268660.1:2651-2868 GCF_013103735.1 Etheostoma cragini
TTTATTGCCCGTAGAGGAACGCCTGCAGAGCTGTTCTCCGATCAGGGGACAAACTTCAAGGGAGGTGAGCGAGAACTCCGTGAGACCTTTGTTGGAATGTCCAACGAGCTGCAACATCTTCTTGCACCCCAGAAGATCTCCTTCCGCTTTAACCCCCCAGCAGCTCCACACTTTGGAGGGGCGTGGGAGAGGGAAATACGCTCAGTTAAGAGCGCAC
>NW_023268661.1:0-1875 GCF_013103735.1 Etheostoma cragini
CCCCCCCCCCCAGGTGGCGTCCCAATGAGGACTTGCAGCTGGCGGAGACACAACCACCCGTTCACCCTGTCCTTCCTGGAGGAGGTTCTGCGCTGGGTCGGCATGAACGAGGTGCACAAAGCCGTGGTCCTGTTCCTGGACACGCTAGCCCAGCAGCCCGGCTCGGCCCGCACCCAGAGGTGGGCTCCAACCCAGACCTTCAACTGGTTCTCTGGTTTTAACCCTTGTCCTCCCGAGTCAAGAAAAGGGACAAAAGTTTGACATTTTTGTCCCTTTTTCAGACTGTTTTTTTGTTTGTTTGAGGACAGTACATACGTACACACACACACACACACACACACACCTGGACTCATACACAACTGGACTCACACACACCTGGACTCATACACAACTGGACTCACACACACCTGAACTCACACACACCTGGACTCACAAACACGTGGACACATACACGCATGGACTCATACACACCTGGACTCATACACACCTGGACTCACACGCACCTGGACTCACACCCACTTGGACTCACACACACCTGGACTCACACACACCTGGACTCACACGCACCTGGACTCACACACACCTGGACTCATACACACCTGGACTCATACACACCTGGACTCCTACACACCTGGGCTCACACACACATGGACTCACACACACCTGCACCTGGACTCATACACATCTGAACTCATACACACCTGGACTCATACACACCTGAACTCACACACACCTGGACTCACAAACACGTGGACACATACACACATGGACTCATACACACCTGGACTCATACACACCTGGACTCACACACACCTGGACTCACACGCACCTGGACTCACACGCACCTGGACTCACACACACCTGGACTCACACACACCTGGACTCACACACACCTGGACTCCAACCCACCTGGGCTCACACACACATGGACTCACACACACCTGCACCTGGACTCATACACACCTGAACTCATACACACCTGGACTCACACACACCTGGACTCACACACACCTGGACTCACACACACCTGGACTCACACACACCTGGACTCACACACACCTGGACTCACACACACCTGGACTCACACACCTGGACACTTTAACACTTGACTCAACACGGACACTTTTGACTGACTATTTACGTTAAATGTCTTTTAAAAGCCAAAGGTTCTTATTGTTATTATTACTATTGTTATAGCTGTTATTATTGTTATCGTTATACTGTCTTCTGTCCTGTATGCTTGCTAAAATGACTGTGCGTGTGTGTGTGTGTGTGTGTGTGTGTGTGTGTGTCTGACAGGAGTTTGTACAGAGAGTTCCTCTTCCTCACTCTGGCAGCTATGGGCAAAGACCACGTCGGTAAGTGTCTGGTTTTTTATTTATTTTATTTATTTTATTTATTTTATTTATTTTATTTATTTTATTTATTAACCCGGGATAATTTTCACGTCTTCTTCTTCTCAGGATGCAACTGACTGATTTTGTCCTAATCTTTACAAAAAAGATTATTAAAAAAGACTAAAGTTGCTGCACAGTTCATAATTACCAATTTCAAAATGGATGACTGTGATAGTAGTATTGTTATTATTGTTATTATTAATATTACTGTTATTATTGTTATCTCTATACTGTCTTTTTTACTGTATTTCTTGCTAAAACGGATGATGGAAATTTCAATTTCCTTGCCAAATCATCCTAAAAGGATTAGAAGAGAAGTCTAAGTCTCTAGTTATAGATATTTAATATTTTAGTATTATTTAATATTTGTTATAGATATTATTTTCTGGTTTATGGAGTGATAAAAAGAGGGATCCAGATATTCCTCTAGGGGAGGGGGTGGTACGGGCCATGATGTCTCTCTCTCATGGGGGGGGGG
>NW_023268662.1:0-1745 GCF_013103735.1 Etheostoma cragini
TAGTATGTCAAAAAGTTATAAAAAGTCATAGTTTAGTATGTTGAATAATCATAAAAAGTCATAGTATAGTATGTTGAAAAATTCATAAAAAGTCATAGTATAGCATGTCAAAAACCTCAAAAAAGTCATAGTGTAGTATGTTGAAAAGTCATAAAAAGTCATAGTTTAGTATGTTGAATAATCATAAAAAGTCAAAGTATAGTATGTCAAAAAAGTCATAGTATAGTATGTTGAATAATCATAAAATGTCATAGTATAGTATGTCAAAAAGTCAAAAACAGTCATAATATAGTATGTCAAATGTTGAAAAGTCATAAAAAGTCATAGTACAGTATGTCGAAAAATTCATAAAAAGTCATAGTATAGTATGTTGAATAATTGTAAAAAGTCATAGTATAGTATGTCGAAAAATCCTTAAAAGTCAAAGTATAGTTGTTGAAAAGTCAAAAATTCATAGTATACTATGTGGAAAAGTCACATAAAGTCATAGTATAGTATGTCAAAAATAGTTTAAAAAGTTATAGTATAGTATGTGGAAATGTCATAAAAATTCATAGTATAGCATGTCAAAAACGTCAAAAAAGTCATAGTGTAGTATGTCGAAAAAGTCATAAAAAGTCATAGTATAGTATGTCGAAAAATCGTAAAAAGTCAAGGTATAGTGTGTTGAAAAGTCAAAAAGTCAAAGTATAGTATGTCAAAAAAGTCATAGTATAGTTTGTCAAAAAGTCTAAAAAAGTCATAGTATAGTTTGTCGAAAAGTCTAAAAAAGTAATAGTACAGTATGTCGAAAAAGTCTAAAAAGGTCATGGTATAGTATGTTGAAAAATCATAAAAAGTCAAAGTATAGTATGTTGATAAGTCAAAACTTCATAGTATAGTAAGTGGAAAAGTCTTAAAAAGTCATAGTGTAGTATGTCGAAAAGTCATAAAAAGTCATAGTATAGTATGTCAAAAAAGTTAAAAAAAAGTCATAGTATAGTATGTCCAAAAATCGTAAAAAGTCAAAGTATAGTGTGTTGAAAAGTCAAAAAGTCATAGTATAGTACGTAAAAAAAGTCATGAAAAGTCTTAGTATAGTATGTCAAAAAAGTCAAAAAAAGTCATAGTATAGTATGTCAAAAGTCAACAAAGTCATAGTATAGTATGTTGAAAAAAGTCATGAAAAGTCTTAGTATAGTATGTCGAAAAGTCAAAAACAGCCATATGTCAAAAAATACAAAAAAAGCCATAGTATAGTATGTCGAAAAGTCTAAAAAAGTAATAGTATAGTATGTCGAAAAAGTCTAAAAAAGTCAAAGTATAGTATTTTGAAAAGTCAAAACTTCATAGTATAGTAAGTGGAAAAGTCATAAAAAGTCATAGTATAGTATGTCAAAAATATTAAAAACTCATAGTGTGGCATGTTGAAAAGTCACAAAAAGTCAAAGTATAGTATGTCAAAAAAGTCATAGTATAGTATGTCGAAAAGTCATAAAAAGTCATAGTATAGTATGTCGAAAAATCGTAAAAAGTCAAAGTATAGTATGTCAAAAAGTCAAAACGTCATAGTATAGTATGTCAAAAAGTCAAAAACAGTCATAGTATAGTATGTCAAAAGTCGAAAGGTCATAAAAAGTCAAAGTATAGTATGTCGAAAAGTCAAATCGTCATAGTATAGTATGTCGAAAATAGTTTAAAAAGTCATAGTATTACATGTGGAAATGTCATAAAAATTCATAGTATAGCATGTAAAAAACATCAAA
>NW_023268663.1:0-2102 GCF_013103735.1 Etheostoma cragini
CACACAAAGACACACACACAAACACACAGAGACAAAGAGACACACACAGACACACACACACACACACACAAACACAAAGACACACACACACACACACACAAAGAGACACACACACACACACACAAAGACACACACACAAACACACAGACACAAAGAGACACACACAGACACACACACACACAACCACAGACACACACACACACACACACAAACACACAGTAGTTGTGTTGGAGCTCATTTTGGAGAAAAAGGCTTTTATTTTGACTTTAAAGTCTGTTACCTTCCTCCTCTTCTCTCTCTTTTCTTCTGGTTTCCTCGTCTTTTCTTCTTGTTTTCTCTCTTTTCTTCTTGTTTCCTCCTCTTTTCTTCTGGTTTTCTCTCTTTTCTTCTTGTTTTCTCCTCTTTTCTTCTTGTTTTCTCCTATTTTCTTCTTGTTTTCTCTCTTTTCTTCTTGTTTTCTCCTCTTTTCTTCTTGTTTTCTCCTCTTTTCTTCTGGTTTCCTCCTCTTTTCTTCTTGTTTTCTCTCTTTTCTTCTGGTTTTCTCTCTTTTCTTCTTGTTTTCTCCTCTTTTCTTGTGGTTTCCTCCTCTTTTCTTCTTGTTTTCTCTCTTTTCTTCTGGTTTCCTCCTCTCTCCTGCCTGCCGTCTGATCCTTCTCCCCTCCTCCTTCTCCGTATAACACCTGGTTGCTAGGTTACAGCCTATCAGATGACGCCCCTGCCCGGCTCCGGCCTATCAGGTTGCAGGTGCTCACCTGCTCGTGCTGACCTTCGGACCGCAGGGCGCCGTCACTCGGAGACAGGAAGCCGGTTTCCTTCAAAATAAAAGACTACATGCTCCTTTAAAGACAAACTAATGACTGAGTTTCCTTCAAAATAAAAGACCACATCCTGTAGAACATGGATATAATAGAACAGCGAAACATTAAATAGGAGCACAATATTACTATTATTATGTTTTTGGGTCAAAGTATTTATTGAATATACACAACTAAATTATGAGGCGTTACCAACGGTTACCAACGGTTACCAATGGTAACAGCAACCGCTGGATCGGTGGATATTATCTTTGTAAAGGATCTAATAACTCAGGTTTTAAATCTCTCCCTTATGGCATATTCTAATTAATGAAAAGTAATAAAAATCTACATGATATGGTATTTATGAGCAGGAATTGTTCTAAGAGCACATTAGAAATATTTTCTATATTTAAATAAAATACCTCGTAGGAATGTTTCTGGGATTTAGATTTAATGATATTACTGTGATAATGCTGTGAGGACTGAATGTTTGAACATTCATTTCTAAATAATAAGCATAAAAAAAATGAATAAAAAAAATGCAATACAAATAATAAACTACAAAAAATTTAAATTAAAATAAAAATTAATAAATAAAAAACAAAACAATAAAACGAGCCAGGAACCTTCGCGCTGCGGCTGCCGGTCGGACTCGGAGGGCTTTGACTGCGACACCAACGCGAACACTTGAAGCCGCTAACGTTAGCTGAAGCTCCGCGAGGAAGATGAGCACCAAACAGGTGACCTGCAGGTAGGTCTGCCGGTCTGTCGCTCCGTCGGTTGCTTGTCTGTCGGTTGCCTGTCTGTCTGTCTGTCTCGCGCTCCGCTAACTGTCTGTCTGTCTGTGTGAGATGGCTGCGGACGCGTTAGCTAATGTTTTTAGCCGTTAGCTTGTGTTCGGTTTTCCGTTAACCCGCCAGTTTAACCGACATTACGTCACCTGACCGGCCTCCTTCAGCTACAACATATAACATTAGAAACCCCGTGCACGTGGCACGGGAACGAGCCTACAGGGAGAGATTTAACGGCTCAGATAGTCCGTCTGAACGGGAAGAAGAGGTTTTCCTAGGATGGGGAAGGAATGTCCCGCTTTTTCTCTGTTCAACGCTGCCTCTGATTGGTTTACCCCGGCAGTGCCTAATCCTAGCCAATCCGACCAACGGACGCACGGAGTACTAGCCAATCAGAGACAGAGGAGGGCGGGACATTCCTTCGTCTTCCTAGGAAAGGCTAATCCTCCGAGTGACCTGCTGTTAGTGTGTAATTATACCGTTATATATATATATATATATATATGTATGTATG
>NW_023268664.1:0-1045 GCF_013103735.1 Etheostoma cragini
ATATATATGTGTGTGTGTGTGTGTGTGTGTGTATATATATGTGTGTGTGTGTGTGTGTGTGTGTGTGTGTGTATATATATGTGTGTGTGTGTGTGTGTATTAAATTAGCTGTAATGAGTAAAGTGAGGAGCAGCTGACCGCTCTGTAACACCACGTTAGTGTTGACCGTCAACATGTTGACGGACGGAGACAGTTTGTCCCCTTGTTGACGGACTCAGGCGTCCAATCAGCTGCCTGAGTGACGGCCCGCGAGGACCCGAGTCTGAACCCAAACTGACCTGGGATCAGATCAGCGATCAGCTGTGTTCATGTCTCCAAAAGGTCCAAAATCAGAATCAGATCTCCAACTGATGGTCCACTACTCAGCAGGGGTCATTAGTTATGATAAAACAGGTAAACTTGTGATGTCATCTTGTTACACGTGAATATGTTCTAGTGTCTTCCGTCCTCTGGGACAGGAAATATCCTTGAGTTGTGGACAAAACGAGACGTCTGAGGACATTCTGGGCTTTTTGGGGACCTCTGATCTACATTTTAGAGACAGATCTCCTCTGTTCATCCAGACCATCGTGAGTCAGAGCCCTGATCCCTGTCTACCTCGCACCAGGTTACAGAGACGGCTCTTAAAGGGCCCATGGCATGAAAATGTCCCTTTACGAGGTTTTTAACATTAAAATAAGACAGATGGATGATTCCTCAAAGCGGAAACTGCCTCTGACCTTGAAAATAATTCCTTATTCCTGCTTCTTTATTCACAATAAATCTGGTCCAACAATACACTCCAACTTAAAATCCACAAATACATGTAGAACTAGGAGTAATGAGTTGGTGTTAGTGCTGTTTAACGGCCTTCTGCTGCTAGAAAAACCACAAAAAACACCGGAAACGTTCAAATGTTTCCAAAACTTCCAAAACAATAAAACATGTTTGTTGATTTCAGTTTTTTGAACCAAGTTTTGATTTTAATGGCGACCGAAGGGTTAAAACCTTTTAACTTGCATTGGTTGAAATATGCCAGGGCCGTGTGTGTGTGTGTGTGTGTGTG
>NW_023268665.1:0-1014 GCF_013103735.1 Etheostoma cragini
GACAATACATCCTGTAACATCCAGTTATTAATCAGACAATACATCCTGTAACATCCAGTTATTAATCAGACAATACATTCTGTAACATCCAGTTATTAATCAGACAATACATCCTGTAACATCCAGTTATTAATCAGACAATACACCCTGTAACATCCAGTTATTAATCAGACAATACATCCTGTAACATCCAGTTATTAATCAGACAATATATCCTGTAACATCCAGTTGTTAATCAGACAATACATCCTGTAACATCCAGAAGACGGCTGCTGTCTTCGCCGCGCTTAAAAAAATGACGGATATCTATTTTTAAAACCCATTCATCATTAACTACATGAGACATGTAGCCTGATGTGGGATAGTGTGACTGACGAATCTTTGACTTAGTCTGCTGCTTCCTGCTTGATGTTTCAAGCCCCGAACGTTGACTTCAAGGCACCCAACCATAGACATATAAACATAATAAACATATAAACATCTTAAATGTCTACGCACCAAACCCTTCACCAATCCTACTCCCTTCCAGGCAGCGCTGCCTGGAAAGCGACGTTGGGGGCTCTATACACCCCATACATCGCGAGAGATTGGTTAACACTGACAGCAATGCAGCGAAATATGATAGTTTAACAAACATATCCCCCCCTTCCCATTCCCCCCGTTAATAAACTCCTTTCTGATTCTGAACTGGTCTTTAAGTTAGCCGAAGCAGCAGCTATTCTTCCTGGGGGGGACATGTTTGGGGGGGCATATGTTGGAGGGGAGATGTTACCTTAGAGACCTGTACATCAGAAGTTTTTGTCTCCAGCTGTTTTTCCTGGGGAGGAGGGGGGGTAGGTGTTGCCATAGAGACCTGTACATCAGAAATCTCCAGCGGCTGAGCAGTCGGGGTGTTTACGGATTCTTAGTCAGCTGAACGTGCTGAAACAGAGTTTAGTCTGAGCCGCTGCAGAGTCGGGGGGGGAGGGACATACCTGGGGACCGAGTTAACCCCTGACCCGCTGTTACCCCCCC
>NW_023268666.1:0-192 GCF_013103735.1 Etheostoma cragini
ATAGTATAGTACATCGAAAAAAGTCATAGTATAGTACATCGAAAAAAGTCATAGTATAGTACATCAAAAAAAGTCATAAAAAGTCATAGTATAGTGCATCGAAAAAAGTCATAGTATAGTACATCAAAAAAAGTCATAAAAAGTCATAGTCTAGTGCTTCGAAAAAGTCACAGTATAGTACATTGAAAAAAG
>NW_023268666.1:306-516 GCF_013103735.1 Etheostoma cragini
TCAATAAAAGTCCTACTATTGTATGTCTAATAGAGTAAAACAAAAGTCATAGTATAGTACATCGCAAAAAGTCATAGTGTAGTGCATCCAAAAAAGTAATAAAAAAATCATGGTATAGTATGTCAATAAAAGTCCTACTATTGTATGTCTAATACAATAAAAAAGTCATAGTATAGTACATCGAAAAAAGTCTTAAAAAGGCATAGTATA
>NW_023268666.1:526-692 GCF_013103735.1 Etheostoma cragini
AAAAATCCTATTGTATGTATTGTAAAGTAAAAAAAGTCATAGTATAGTACATATAAAAAAGTCATATTATAGTACATTGAAAAAGTCTTTAACCCTCATGTTGTCCTCGGGTCAAATTTGACCTATTTTCAGTTTTTTTATCAAAAAAGATGGGCCTTTGAAATAA
>NW_023268666.1:763-1047 GCF_013103735.1 Etheostoma cragini
GAAATATCAAATAACTTCGAAAAAAACATTAAAAAAGCATCCACAACATTGAAAAAGTGACAAAAAAATTCAAAAAAAAATAGATAATAGTGTAGACATTTTTCTTTTTTTTCATGGTTGACAGGAAGACAACACAAGGGTTAAAAGGTATAGTATTTTGATAAACATCCTACTATTGTATGTCTAATAAAGTAAAAAAAGTCATATTATAGTTCATCGAAAAAAGTCATAAAAAGTCATAGTATAGTACATCGAAAAAAGTCATAAAAAAATCATAGTATAGT
>NW_023268667.1:0-1615 GCF_013103735.1 Etheostoma cragini
CAGGTCTAGACCACTCTATAATTTACAGGTAGAGCAGGTCTAGACCTCTCTATAATTTACAGATAGAGCAGGTCTAGATCACTCTATAATTTACAGATAGAGCAGGTCTAGACCTCTCTATACTGTACAGATGGAGCAGGTCTAGACCTCTCTATAATTTACAGATAGAGCAGGTCTAGACCACCCTATAATTTACAGATAGATCAGGGCCAGGCCCCGATACCAAGTCTAGACCTGCCAATCCCCAGCCCTACTCAGCAGGGAACAACGCGCTAACAAGCTGACGGACTCAGAGACTGTCCTAGTTCAGACCGGATGTGGAACAACTTTAGAGCTCTGAGTAAATTATTAATGAATCAAAAGTGTTTAAGAGTACAGGCCGGCCAGAAAGTTGATTTTAAAGCCAGAATTAACGACAATTACTGTATTTTCTAAACCATAAGTCACCCTTTTTTTCATAGTTTGGCTGGTCCTGCAACTTATAGTCCGGTGCGACTTATATATATCAAAACATATTTAATTTAACATGTTTTGAATATTAATTCACAATGAAAACATGACCATCTTCAGCCGCCAGAGGGCGCTCTGTGCTGGTGACAACCACCTGCTGCACCTGAAGACAACTGAACACAGAACAGGAAGCCCCCCAAAAAGAAAATACTGGTCTCCAGGTAGTAATATGCAGCCAAAACGGTGATGGAGGAGTAGCAAGAAAGTTCTGAGTGAGTGAGAAAGTCGTGCGGGACTGGAGAAAATGAAGAAAACAACAAAAAAAACTAATCATTTTTATCTGTAATGAAGAAAACAAAGGAAGCTAATCGGCTAGTCGCAGGGCTGAAAGCAAGATGGCGAGAGCTGGAGGAACGAGTCTGTCACTGCCCGATGTGAGTCAAGTGCAGATGTGAGTTGCGCATGCGTCACTTTGCGACAGGTAGCATATAAGACGCTAATTAGAGACTTCTGTAACGTGTGAAGTAGCCTCCGAGATGCTAACGAGAGACTTCTGTACAGACCTACTTAACGAAGTTAGTTCACTTCTGACTACAAGTTAGCATCAAATACAACAAAGGATATCAGTTGAGTGGTGTTTTGAGCTAACGTTAGCATCCAATCAACCATAGATAGCTAAAAAGTTTTTGAAATGATTGCTAGCTTAGCTAAAAGTTAGCATCAAACACAACAAAGGCGGTCAGTTGAATGGTGTTTTGAGCTAACGTTAGCATCAATCAACCATAGCTACATCGTTTCTGAATTGATTCCCATCTTTAGTTATTGCTTTTAATGAGAAAAGTTTATTGTTTCATGGATTTCACTACTGTCCGTTACGCCGTTAAGATTTAACCGTTTACATCTGAGCATGCGCAACTCAAATCTGCACTCGACTCACATCGGGCAGTGACACCGGGTCCACAGATGGAGGTTAAACAACGGGCTGCCGGGACGTCGCCACACCCTGGTAGGTGGTAGTTGTGTGTGTTATTGTGTAGTTGTTTTAATGTGTACGTTAACACACCGGACACCTACCGTATTCAGCCTGGTGTGTGTGTGTGTGTGTGTTATTGTGTTATTGTGTAGTTGTGTTACCATTAACACACCAGACACCTACCATATTCAG
>NW_023268668.1:0-1044 GCF_013103735.1 Etheostoma cragini
AGTCTCTTTATATAGACCTTAGTGGTCCCTAATACTGGATCTGGAGTCTCTTTATATAGACCTTAGTGGTCCCTAATAGTGTTAAGACCACTATAAAATATAATAACATATAATTCCATTTGAATGTTCTTTATTCAGCCCTTTGGTCAGATTAATGTTACAGACTCAGAGATATGTTTATAATGAATCAGAAACACAATCATCATTAATAATCTTTATTATCTAGATTATAGACGTAGACAAAGATATAACACGTTAATAACATGTTAATAACACTGGAAGATACAACTATTATAAATGCATTGAAGACAATTCATTTTCCTTCATAGATAATATACAACATCCCATAATAAGATTTAAAATACATCTGGAACACACACACACACACACAGACACACACACTCACTCACAGACAGAGACACATACACACACACTCACGCAGACGCACAAAGATAAAATGATAATAAATCTCTAAGTTGACGATAATGTTAAAAAGTGAATTCCCAACATGTTAAACTATTAAACCAAAGTCCCCTAACAGAGCACCCCCCCCCCCCCAGTGGGTCAGGGTGCCCCCCCCCTTAATCAAATGCATCCACAACATCAAGAACACTCCATATATACAATATAATATCATCATATACATACACACAACATACTAATGCAGAGGTTACCTTCTCACATAATGACAACTTATTTCATATTAAAATAATATAATACTAAATATATTATATTATAATATAATATTTAATATATTATAATATAATATTTAGTATTATAATACTATACTATTATTATAATATAATATAAATTTAAATATGATATATTATAATAATAATCATTGGGTATTTAAGTCTTATTTCCCATCATTTCTCTCTCTGAGTAGCAGGTTGAATTAAAGCCAATGATGAAATGATCATGTGTATATTAAGTGTGTGTGTATCAGTGTGTGTGTATGTGTGTGTATGTGTGTGTGTGTGTGTGTGTGTCTCTATGTGTGTGTGTGTGTGTGTGTGTGTCTCTATGTGTGTGTGTGTGTCTGTG
>NW_023268669.1:0-192 GCF_013103735.1 Etheostoma cragini
CGGGGGGCAGACACCGTCACTATGGGGTTTTTACTAGGTAACACCTGGAATAAAGGAGCAGAGAAGTGTGTTAGACTGCGACTCTGCCTCCTGGTCTCAACTCTGGATTGTCAGGGATCAGGT
Source organism: Etheostoma cragini (assembly GCF_013103735.1). Lineage (NCBI taxonomy): Eukaryota > Metazoa > Chordata > Actinopteri > Perciformes > Percidae > Etheostoma > Etheostoma cragini. Next base: position 124 of record NW_023268669.1, read on the forward strand.
CCACTAATAAACTTGTCAAGATTTCTAGAAATGAGAGCTGCTCCATCCCAAGTGGGATGAATGCCGTCT
>NW_023268669.1:206-321 GCF_013103735.1 Etheostoma cragini
CGTCTCTCCGAATCAGACCAGGTCTTCCCCAGAAAGACTGCCAGTGGTCCACAAAGCCCACATCATTATCTGGACACCTAGATAGCCAGCGGCGAAATGACGACATGCGGCTATA
>NW_023268669.1:331-505 GCF_013103735.1 Etheostoma cragini
CTGGTGAGATTTGGCAGTGGTCCAGAGAAAACTACAGTGTCCCACATTGACTTCGCGTATGTACACACCGATTCAACATTGATCTTCGTAACCTCCGATTGCCGTAGCCGGGAGTCATTAACGCTAACGTGGATAACAATCTTGCTGTATTTACGTTTATCCTTAGCCAGCAGT
>NW_023268669.1:515-631 GCF_013103735.1 Etheostoma cragini
ACTCAACGTCGCCCGCTCTAGCCCCCGGGATGCACTTAACTATGGCTGCTGGCTTTGCTAACTTCACGTTTGTCAAAATGGAGCTACCGATAACCAGAGTTGGTTTCTCAGCGGGT
>NW_023268669.1:641-1047 GCF_013103735.1 Etheostoma cragini
GTGGGGAAAATCTGTTAGAAACGCTAACAGGCTGGTGGCGGTCCAAGGCCTTTGAAAGCTTATGACTAGCTCTTCCTCCGCGTCGCACATTCACCCAGGCACTGCGGAAACGGTCTTCTAACTCACTAAGCCTCGCCTCCATGTCTTTAAATAAACTACACTTGTTACACATACCATTACCGCTAAAAGATGCAGAGGAGTAACTAAACATCTCGCACACCGAGCAGGAGAAAGTCGGAGAGGGGGATGGCATAGCTAACTGCTAAGCTAAAGTCGCTAGCAGCTAAGCTAAAGTACGGTAGCGTTAGCTACCAAGCGTTAAAACAGCTGTTATTTAACAAAGTTGCTGAGAAATGCGAAGATATGTGAGTGCTTAGGCAGAACTACTATAAGAATAAGTGTTTAG
>NW_023268669.1:1057-1243 GCF_013103735.1 Etheostoma cragini
GCCGCTGTAATAGCAAATCTAACAAACTGAACTGGTATTTAGTGAGCAGCAACTACCAACACGCAACCAACACACTACCAACACACAAGCACAGGAAACGGAAATGAGTCAGGTACGCTTACAGTAACAGCAGAGCATTCAGCAGTACATGCATATAAAAATATGTACAGTATATGTATATATATA
>NW_023268669.1:1253-1410 GCF_013103735.1 Etheostoma cragini
TATATATATACAGATACATACATACTGTATATATATAGGGCTGGGCAAGTTAACGCGTTATTATCGCATTAACTAATTAATTAATTAACGCCGACAATTTTTTTAACGCGCGTTAACACAGTTTTTATTATTTCTTTATTATTGTAAAAGTTTGTTG
>NW_023268669.1:1420-2021 GCF_013103735.1 Etheostoma cragini
TTGTAAGACCTGAGACCGAGAGACTCGCCCACGAGCAAATACAGCACCTCTGATTCATAGTTTAATAATTTATCAACCATACAACACAGAAAGTCACCAAAACATGCATCTAAAAGGTAACGAGTTAGCTGTTACGGAGGTCTCTTCCAGGTCTCTCTATTCTCTACAGGTGGTTTTCTATTCGAGCCTGGAACTTCTAGCCTTTTTCGGGGTCGTTGAGCAGTAAATCCAAACCGTTACATCCAAGATTTATCCACTTTATGTCCATAATTCATTGTGTTTTGGCTCATTAATGCCGCTAGCTCGCGGCTCCGTGTCTGCCCTCTGTTTAGGGAAGTAAAGCCAATAGAATGCCCATATATGGGAGACTATGTCATCCAAAGAGTATGGAGGCTGAAAGATGCCAAAACTCCCAGTCAAACTGGCTAGTATGCAATCAAGATGTTATAGTGCACAAGATAGATATCTACCGTTTTATAGCTGAAAATGGCCTCGCTGGTTTGAGATTTGACAGTTATTTATATTAGATATAATCATATATTTGGGCCTTTTTTGAAGAAATGTAAATAGTATGTGCTTTATATGAGTTATAATGTTTATT
>NW_023268669.1:2031-2881 GCF_013103735.1 Etheostoma cragini
TTGCATATAGAAGAACTGTTTTAGACACACAAATGCTTGTGTAGCATTGCTGTGGGTGTAATATCAACAAATATGAAATTATTATGTTGATTATTGGCACAAGTAAATGTCATGAAAGCAAAAGCATCTGGACTTTCTTTGAAAAAATGTATGTATTTTGTCATCTATATAAGTTATAATGATTATTTCTTCACAGTGTGATTCCCAGGACATATGAGAAGTGTTTTATAGGTTTTACTGCTCTGTCTCAGAGGGTTAAGTTGAGATGTACGCGTAAATATTTTTTACGCTAACTGTTACTTTATGAACAAAATGCTGGTAAGTTTTTGCAGAACAAATGTTACGACACTTTGCGGCATCGCGATAAAATTTTTAATCGTGATTAAAAAATGTGATCGCTGCCCAGCTCTAGTGTACTGAAAAAATTGACAAAAACATTGAGGAAAGCAACAAAGGTTTTGAAAAAGACAATCAAAAGGTTTCCATTTTGACCAAAATCAAAAAGTTGCACGGGAAGACAACACGGGTTAATTCAGCCGCAATTAATTATAATTTTTTGAGTTGTTTAGAATAATATAGTAAGAGTTTTAACATGTGTTTAAAATGGATTTCATGTTCTCTAACACCAAGTCCAGACTTCCAAACATACACGTTATCGGTGTTCTTCATAACTGTCCCTTTCAACAAAGCTCTGTACGTGGGATTTATTCATCAATAAATACTTTGCTATCTTTTTATAACAGCAGTTAATAATAAATAACTTCCTGTTGTTTCTCCAGGCTGAGTGGCTGTAACCTGTCAGAGAGAAGCTGTGAAGCTCTGTCCTCAGTTCTCAGCTCCCAGTCCTCTA
>NW_023268669.1:2983-3219 GCF_013103735.1 Etheostoma cragini
CTCTCAGGTCAGGATTCATTAACCCGTTCAACTGATGACCATTTAAACTCTGACTAACTTTAGTTGATTAACAGCTGAAGTGTTGCTTTGTGTCTCTTTGTACAATAAACTACAGCGGATTTTTAATCAATGTTTGATTTGCTTTTGTTGTTGAATAAATAAATACTGCAGATGATTTTAAAGATTATTCTAAATCTGGACTAAAATGTACCTGGACAACAAACAAAGAAAGAACT
>NW_023268669.1:3391-4062 GCF_013103735.1 Etheostoma cragini
GAGCTACAATCATCCAGGAGACTCAGGAGTGGAGCTGCTGTCAGCGGGACTGAAGGATCCTCTCTGGAGACTGGACACACTCAGGTACACACACTGATCAACATAAAGGAGATATTAGTGGAGGAAGTTTTAAAGGAGAACATCTCCAGGAACTAAAATCAGAACTCCCTAATAGTTGATGTAGTTTGGACAGATATCTGTCCGTGGTTTTAAGAAACATAATTTTTTCCCTTTTTCCTGGGATCAAATCAGATCCAACTACACAAAGAGAGAAATGTTAAACAAACATGATCTTAACTTTCCTCCATACACACTAATATAATAATACACATTAATTTAATAATACACATGAATATAATAATACACATTAATTTAATAATACACATGAATATAATAATACACATTAATTTAATAATAGACATGAATATAATAACAATACAGAGTAATTGCCTGTTTCAAGGCTGGTGGGTTAGGGTAAGGTTATTGTAAATACATCCTGTCCTGAGGTCCATGAGATGGTGGACCCAAATGCAGAGAGGAGGCAAAACGTCCAGCTTGAGAATTTATATTTATATAAATTATATCATTATATAGAATATTAATTATTGGCCGTTGGTTATCCTTGTTGCTTATTGGCTGTTGGTTATCCTTGTTGCTTATTGGCTGTTGGT
>NW_023268669.1:4433-4631 GCF_013103735.1 Etheostoma cragini
GTTATCCTTGTTGCTTATTGGCTGTTGGTTATCCTTGTTGCTTATTGGCTGTTGGTTATCCTTGTTGCTTATTGGCTGGTGGTTATCCTTGTTGCTTATTAGATGTTGGTTGGCCTTGTTTCTTATTGGCTGTTGGTTATCCTTGTTGCTTATTGGCTGTTGGTTATCCTTGTTCCTTATTGGCTGTTGGTTATCCTT
>NW_023268669.1:4641-4999 GCF_013103735.1 Etheostoma cragini
GGCTGTTGGTTATCCTTGTTGCTTATTGGCTGTTGGTTATCCTTGTTGCTTATTGGCTGTCTTTGAGGGATTTATCTCGTCGAGTTTGCTGCTGAAGTTCGTCCTTTAGCTTTCGTAAATACGTTGAGATCTTTAGCGTGAAGCGTCTTCAAATGTTTAATTACGTTGCTGGTGTTGAAATCTGAAACACTCTTGCTGTCCCTGGAAACTGCTTCTCTGGATGTTGCATGTTGCCGTCTTCCCGGTGGGAACATCCACCGTAGAGTGATACCAAACTGCTGACATGATGCGCTAATGTTAGCTTGTTTTAAGGAGGCATTAGGTGATCAGTTCTTCTTCACCCCTCTAAAACAGCAGC
>NW_023268669.1:5432-5665 GCF_013103735.1 Etheostoma cragini
TAGAATCGGATCCATGTATGTAGTTGATCCAGATTAAAGAACTGGTCCTTCTGCTGTTACCAAACCCTTAGAGAGAGAGACAGGTCAGAGAAAGAGACAGGTCAGAGAGAGAGAGAGACAGGTCAGAGAGAGAGAGAGACAGGTCAGAGAGAGAGAGACAGGTCAGAGAGAGAGAGACAGGTTCTAGTACCCTCAGACTCTGATCCATGTAGTAATCCAGATTAAAGACCTGG
>NW_023268669.1:5675-5783 GCF_013103735.1 Etheostoma cragini
GTTACCAAACCCTTAGAGAGAGAGACAGGTTCCAGTCCCTTTAGACTCTGATCCATGTAGTAATCCAGATTAAAGACCTGGTCCTTCTGCTGTTACCAAACCCTTAGA
>NW_023268669.1:5793-6219 GCF_013103735.1 Etheostoma cragini
CCCCTTAGACTCTGATCCATGTAGTAATCCAGATTAAAGACCTGGTCCTTCTGCTGTTACCAAACCCAATGTGTCTGTTTACAGCATTCTGTCTTTTAAGGAGACAACAGCTCTGATCATGATGTCCACTATGTGTTGGTCTGGATCTCACCGGGCTGGAAGGTGCTTGAAAAAGCTGCAACGGACCTGGAAAGTGCTTGAATCTGACCCTGAAAAGGTCCAGCAACCCTGGATTTGGACTCTATAACATATCTGTCATTCATGTCTGATTTACATATTTTAATGGGCTGACGGCCCAAATATGAATATAAAATGAGTAAATCTCAGCGCTACATCTGATCAGAACCAAGCTGTGTGAGAGAGTGATGTAATGCCCCCCCCCCTCCTTTCAGGGTGGAGCCTGCTGGAGTCAGATGGTTGACACCA
>NW_023268669.1:6305-6475 GCF_013103735.1 Etheostoma cragini
GGTTAATAACTGCAGCTGTGTTGTGTCTCGTTCTCTCCGTCAGATTCCTGTGAACTCACAGTCGACACCAACACGGTGGACAGGAAACTCAAACTGTCTGACAACAACAGGAAGGTGACATTGGTGGAGGAGGATCAGCCATATCCTGGTCATCCAGAGAGGTTTGAGTC
>NW_023268669.1:6505-6747 GCF_013103735.1 Etheostoma cragini
TGACTGGTCGCTGTTACTGGGAGGTCCAGACCAGAGGAAATGTTCTTATATCAGTGAGTTACAGAGGAATCAGGAGGACAGGAGGTGTTGACTGTGTGTTTGGACGTAATGATCAGTCCTGGAGTCTGGTCTGCTATGATGATCATTACTTTGTCCTTCACAATAAGATACAAACACCCATCTCCTCCTCCTGTGTCTCTGGTAGAGTAGCAGTGTATGTGGACTGTCCTGCTGGCTCTCTG
>NW_023268669.1:6757-7533 GCF_013103735.1 Etheostoma cragini
GACTCACTGATCCACCTCCACACCTTCAACACCTCATTCACTGAACCTCTCTATCCTGGGTTTGGGTTTGGGATCTGGTCTCCAGGCTCCTCAGTGTCTCTGTGTCCTGTGTTTGACAAAGAGTCTCCTCCTGCCTCTCACTGCTGATCAGCTGAGTCTGGAAAGGATCACTGGCAAGAGTGCACAACACAAAACTTCAAAATAAAATCACTTCCTGTGTCGGTTCGCAGAAAAACTTATTTTCTGTTATATATACACTACCGTTCAAAAGTTTGGGATCACCCAAACAATTTTGTGTTTTCCTGAAAAGTCCCACTTATTCACCACCATACGTTGTGACATGAATAGAAAATAGTGTCAAGACATTGACAAGGTTAGAAATAATGATTTGTATTTGAAATAAGTTTTTTTTTACATCAAACTTGGCTTTCATCAAAGAATCCTCCTTTTGCAGCAATTACAACATTGCAGACCTTTGGCATTGTAGCTGTTAATTTGTTGAGGTAATCTGGAGAAATGTCCCCAAACGCTTCCAGAAGCAGCTCCCACAAGTTAGATTGGTTGGATGGGCACTTCCTGCGTACCATACGGTCAAGCTGCTCCCACAACAGCTCCATGGGGTTCAGATCTGGTGACTGCGCTCCATTACCGATAGAATACCAGCTGCCTGCTTCTGCTCTAAATAGTTCTTGCACAATTTGGAGGTGTGTTCAGGGTCATTGTCCTGTTGTAGGATGAAATTGGCTCCAATCAAGCCCTGTCCACTGGGTATGGCA
>NW_023268669.1:7543-7802 GCF_013103735.1 Etheostoma cragini
AGCCTTCCTTATTCAGAATCCCTTTGACCCTGAACACATCTCCCACCTTACCAGCACCAAAGCACCCCCAGACCATCATATTACCTCCACCATGCTTAACAGATGGTGTCAGGCATTCTGCCAGCATCTTCTCATTTGTTCTGCGTCTCACAAACGTTCTTCTTTTGGATCCAAACACCTTAAACTTGGATTCATCCGTCCACAACACTTGTTTCCAGTCTTCCTCTGTCCAATGTCTGTGTTCTTTTGCCCATCTTAA
>NW_023268669.1:7891-8095 GCF_013103735.1 Etheostoma cragini
TAGATGTTGACACTGGTGTTTGGCGGGTACTATTTAATGAAGATGCCAGTTGGGGACCTGTGAGGCGTCTGGTTCTCAAACTAGAGACTCTAATGTACTGATCTTCTTGCTCAGTTGTGCAACGCGGCCTCCCACTTCTTCTTCTACTCTGGTTAGAGCCTGTTTGTGCTGTCCTCTGAAGGGAGTAGTACACACCGTTGTAGG
>NW_023268669.1:8341-8548 GCF_013103735.1 Etheostoma cragini
AAGGGTTTTCTAATCATCAATTAGCCTTCTGAGCCAATGAGCAAACACATTGTACCATTAGAACACTGGAGTGATAGTCTCTGTACACCTATGTAGATATTGCACCAAAAACCAGACATTTGCAGCTAGAATAGTAATTTACCACATTAGCAATGTATAGAGTGGATTTCTTCAAAGTTAAGACTAGTTTAAAGTTATCTTCATTGA
>NW_023268669.1:8558-9090 GCF_013103735.1 Etheostoma cragini
GCTTTTCCTTCAAAAATAAGGACATTTCAATGTGACCCCAAAATTGTGAACGGTAGTGTATATTTTATATGTATACATATATAAATAGGGTTGTGTACCTCTTCACATATCAGCTGTAAATCAAGTACTGTAAATACTGTAATACTGAGTTTTAATCTCTATAATCTCCTTTAGAAACCTTATTTTGAAACTAAACATGAAGTTCTTATTCCAGAGCTTTACTACCATTTTACAACAACGCAGTACTTCAGTACAACGGTGAGGTACTTTTACTAGAGTATCTTCATTTTCTCCTACTTGCCTATTGCAAGTTGTAATGATCTATTTCTATAGCTTTACTTTGCATATTCATGTACATTTTACTATATATTATGAATTACATAACTGGAACTGTAGAAACGCTGTGGACTTGTCTCATGTTAGTTTGAGTTCTGTCTCTTTTCACAATAAAAGCATGAAGTTCCTTTGAGAGTTTGTGGTCTTTCTGTTTAACTTTTAAAGTCTGTGAACTCCAGGTTGGGGGGGGGGGGGG
>NW_023268670.1:0-1100 GCF_013103735.1 Etheostoma cragini
ACACACACACACACACACACACACACACACACACACACACACACACACACACACACACACACACACACACCCTATACATTATATTTCCTCATACTTCTGGCTCGGTGCCTGCTTCTTACAGACATTTAATCAGGTGTTTTTGTGTTTTGGGGAATGAGGAAACATTAAAACACGACATGTTCCGTCCCTGCTGGGTCGGAGACAGAATCACGCACACAGACTTCTTCTTCTCATTCCCCAAAACACACATGATTCATATTGGACATGATGTCCCAACGTCAGTGTGAGGAACGGAGGTGGATCAGACTATTTCCTGGAGAAGATGTACACACTGACGGTCTACAGCGACGGTGCTAACTACACTCATCTTCCCATGATGCATGGCGACCAAGGATAGAGAGATAGACAGATAGACAGATAGATAGATAGATAGATAGATACAAGAGAGAGTATTTTATTTTAACTAATTTATTTCTATTTACCTTTTCCTTCCAGTACAGAATGAATTAGCCTTTTTATCAATAATTACTTCAAAATGAAGAGTACATCTCTGACATCCCAATTACTCATAATGAGATTTGTCCTCACTGGGTTGCAGTGAGGTCACTTGCATGTTACAAATGGTTAAAAAACGGAACATGAATCTTCCAGATACGTATTAGTACCACAGACAGAGCAGTAAAACCTAAAAACCCTTCTCATATGTCTTGGGAGTCACACTGTGAAGAAATAATCATTATAACTTATACAGATGAGAGAATACATTTTCTCAAAGAAAGTCCAGACGTTGTTGCCCTCATGACATTTACTTATGCCAATAATAACATAATAATGTCATATTTATTGATATTACACCCTCAGCAATGCTACACAAGCATTTGTGTCTAAAACAGTTGTTCTACATGCAAAAATAAACATAATTAAAACTGCAAGCAGCGATGAAGGGCCCTCGCCTCTATGCAGGTCGGGGTACTGGCATAGGCTAATCTTTGCAGCAGTGAATTTGCGCGGCACTCAGACGCTGTAAATAGTTACCAATGATCCTTGTTATAAGACTCTACGTCATAAAGTTCATTATCTGTGGAAGGGGGGTGGGCCAA
>NW_023268671.1:0-2193 GCF_013103735.1 Etheostoma cragini
TGATTCATCCAGAGACCATACTGGTCCAACTGATTCATCCAGAGACCATACTGGGCCTACTGATTCATCCAGAGACCACTCATCCACATTCACTCCGTTTCTGCAGAAGAAGAGAAAGATGTTCAGGAGGAAGCAGGTGCTGCACATGCGGTGAAGCGGGAAACCCCCGTCCAAAGGAGACAGAGACAGGAGGGTTTTGAGGTGGAAGGAAACCAGGCTAGTGCAGGCAGGCTCCAGTCACACCCCCCCACCCCACCCCCAGACTGTACTAACTTGGTCGCCTGGGTTTGGGTGGTGTTGGAGGGGGGGCTCTCCTTGTCTTGTCTGAGGGTGCGGCCTGAGGTACAATCTGCACCGGAGACCCAGGTGGCGGGAGGCTCTGTGAAACTGAAGGAGGGAACAACAGTGATAATAAACTTGTAAACAGGCGAGAAGTGACAGAGACCTACAGAAGTCTGGACGAGCAGATGCTAGGACCAGCAGCCTGCCAGGCCACCGGACCAGTAGGCAGAGGTGGGACTAGAGTTTTCAAGGTGCTAACTTTAGTCAAGTCTACCCCGACTAGTCAGAAGTCAAGTCACAATTTGAGAAAGGCATGTCCCATATCAAGACTGCAAGTCTTTAATCTAGTCCCAAGTCAGAGACAGACTAGTCTCCAGTTAGATCCGACTGGGGCAGTCATGGTCAAGTCAAAAGGTGAGAAAGGCAAGTCCTGAATCAAGATTAGCAATCTGCAAGTCAAATCACCAGATTTACAAGTTCTCAGTCAACTCAAGACAGACCATTAATGGGACAAGTCCCATGTCAAGAAAGCCAGTCTCAGGTGATAATACTTTAATCAAGACTGCCAATACCAGGGCCAAGTCCAAAGTTAAGGCACGCAAGTCCTGAATAAAGACACCAAGATCCATGTTATGTCCTAAGTCAATATTGGAAATCCTTTAATCAAGTTAAAATAGGTAGCAAGTCCCAGTCAAGCCGGACAATTCCCAAGTCATGTCCTACGTCAAGTCCCAAATCAAGACTGGAAAGGTTCATTTCACAGAGATGAAGAAGTCAAATCTAAACAGATTCCAAGTCAAAGACATGTTTTGGTAAACACAGTCAAGACAAACAAGTCTTAAGTCAAGTCCTAAATCAAATCCAAGTCCAGTCAGACAAAATCCCAAGTCGAAGACAGGTAGTGTGAAGTTCATCCATCCATATTATCAAGACAAGTCGAAGATCCACAAGTTCCAAGTTTCAACTCCTTCTAAGACATGTCACCAGGCTAAGACAAATTAAATTCAAAGAGATTCAGAAGTCCAATCTCAGTCCAGTCCGACAAGATCCCCAAAAGTCACCCAAGTCACATCCTAAGTAAAAGCCCAAGTCAAGACAAGTCAAGTCCTAAATCAAATCCAAGTTCCCGCATTAAACAAGCCAGCAAAACTAGTGGAGCACCGGGGACAATACCCGGCGCTGCAGCCCAGAACCTTTAGAGCAACAGGTCCATCCAATAAAACCCAGCGAGTAACATCTGTCCTACCAGACTTGGACTCAAACTGAACTACAGATTCAATAGAACTGTTGTAGAAATCAAAAACCTTTACTTCTGCAACACGTCAGTCCAGACCTCAGGTGTCAGACTGGTACTCTGATGAGGTGTCCATGCATTCAGATTCTGGTTCATGTTACATAGAAATTAATGTAAAACAAAATGATGGCTTCCATTTCAACCTTACACTTTCTAAGGAACCAGAACAGGACCTGACCGTGTTCGGCGGGTCTGACCTACCCTCGGAGATGTTGACGGTGAAAGGGCTTCTGGGAATCTGCTGTCCAGCAAAGGTCACGTGGACGGTGTGAGCGCCCTCCAGGACGGGAACATAGGTGCAGCGGAAAATACTGTCGCCTCTGTTCTCCAACACGACCTCCACCGTGTCCCTGCGACCGTTGGAATCCACGATGATGACGCCTACGTCTCCCGCACCCGCCCCTGGAGACGGCACAGACGGGGACAGACGGGGACAGACGGGGACAAGACGTTCAGACACTTAAAGAAAGGCTGTGACGCTCCTCAGACATCAGACACATGGTTGTAACTAGAGCCCGACGTATCTGGTGTATCTGTGATAAATACACCTGTGTGTGTGTGGTCACCTGCAGTGTAAATACACCTGTGTGTGTGTGGTCACCTGCAGTGTAAATACA
>NW_023268672.1:0-1423 GCF_013103735.1 Etheostoma cragini
ACACACACACACACACACACACACACACACACACACACACACACACACACACACACACACACACACACCTGGTTGTGGACTGTCGTCCCCCTTCAGGTCCAGGTCTTTGTGAAAGTACAGTGGGTCCAGACTCTTCATGGCTCTTGACACGGCCCCTGAGGTCTGGACAGGAAATGAACAGGTCAGTGAGGCGGGTCACTTCCTGTCACTTCTTCACAGCTTCCCACCTGAGAGACATTCATCCCTAGATATCTATATCTGTATATCAGCTGATAGATTTACATGGAGGATAGACCTTGTTGCCATGGCAATGAGAGCATCCTTTCCTCCTGTGTCTGCTGATTTTTGCCTCATCCAACCAATCACAGTCCTGGAACACAAACAGTCTTTATCCGACCAATCACAGCCCACCATGTGTGTTTTCAGACCTTACAGTAAGCAAACGCTATTAATTAATATTCAATAGGTTATTTTATCTTTAAGTGAAATATAGGGTGAACTTTATTCCCGTAATTTGACCAATCACAGCCCTTTCCTGAGTGTTTCAGACCTTGTAGTTCCTGTGGGCGTCCATCTTCCTCCTCTGGCGCCTGCTCGTCATTGGTTGGAGCTTAAGCCCCTCCTCTTCCTCCTCCAGCTCTGGGAGCGTCACTTCCTCGAAGCCGCAGCTTGCCCCGCCCCGTAACACAAGGCCACCGCCCTCCCCGCCATCCAATCCGCCCCCGCCGTCCTCAGGCCAATGAGCTTCTTCAAACTGACCTGGGCGGGCCGGAGGGGGGCGGAGCTCGTCGAAAAACACCCAGAATTCAGTCTGAAGGTGGGTGTGGCCTTTCAGCAGCGCCGACATCTGAGCCTTCAGCTGGAAAATAAATAAAAAATATTAATAATAACAATAATAACACCCAGGGGGAAGTCAATGGGTCAAAATATTATACATATTACATATACATCATTTGATGCCTGGGTCTTCGGGTCAGTCTGGTGCTACTGGTCCAGGTTCTTCGGGTCAGTCTGGTGCTACTGGTTCTTTGGGTCAGTCTGGTGCTAAAGGTACAGGTTCTTCGGGTCGGTCTGGTGCTAATGGTACAGGTTCTTCGGGTAAGTCTGGTGCTACTGGTACAGGTTCTTTGGGTCGGCCTGGTGCTACTGGTTCTTTGGGTCAGTCTGGTGCTACTGGTACAGTTTGTACTAGTTAATAAAGAGCTGTGTGCTACCTCTGTGATGCTGTTTGGATTAAGGTCCGGACCGGTCTGCAGAGTTTTGATGATCTTCTGATAATGAGACGGATTATCTCCAAAACTGATCTCCAGCTGGCGCAGGAACCGCCGGCTACGCTCAAACGCCTGCTGCTCCTCAAACTGGGACGGGACAGAGAGGAACACCGAATTAGACGCATTGGTCACGGCGTCCATCCGTAACCTAG
>NW_023268673.1:0-1983 GCF_013103735.1 Etheostoma cragini
CCAGGCCCAGACCCAGGCCCAGGCCCAGACACAGACCCAGACCCAGACACAGACCCAGACACAGACCCAGGCCCAGACACAGGCCCAGGCCCAGACCCAGGCCCAGGCCCAGACACAGACCCAGACACAGACCCAGACCCAGACCCAGACCCAGGCCCAGACCCAGACCCAGACCCAGACCCAGGCCCAGACCCAGACCCAGGCCCAGACACAGACCCAGGCCCAGGCTCTTGGTAGGCGGTGTCTGACGGGCCGGTTGGGGTTTAGAATGAAGAGTGGAAATAACAAAAATAGAACAAATTTGTATTAATTTTATATATTTATATACACATATACAGTACAGTACTTGTGTATGTGTGTTTATACAAATATATCAAGTAAAAATAATATATATTGATATATTTACACAGTATATATATACAGTATATACACTACCGGTCAAAAGTTTGGGGTCACTTACAAATTTCCATTTCACTCCGTTATAGACAGGATACCAGCTGATCTGGGGGGTGGGGGGGGGGGGGGGGGGGGGGGGGGGGGGGGGGGGCTGATCTTTAATGTAATATCTGCATTTCCCATTATCAGCAACCATTCATCAAATGTTCCAAAGGCACATTTTGTTTACTAGTCTGATATTATTTAAAAAAACTAACTAAGAAAACATTGAACAACCCTTTTGCAATGATGTAAGCACATAAAGTAATCTGATTACTGCCCTGGTTAAAAAAAACAAGGAACCTGATCTCAGCTGGTATCATGTCTAGAATGGAGTCCAATGGAGATTTGTGAGTGACCCCAAACTTTTGACCGGTAGTGTATATACTGTATATATATACTGTGTAAATATATGTATATTTATATTTTATCATCTGGGTGTCCTCCCCCAGGATTATTTGAGCGTCATTTCCTGCATTCAGAGAACTTTTTTCACCTGTTTACAGTATTATGTGTATTATATAGTATTTATTTAGGATCTGGGTTATATATATATATATATATATATATAAAATTAGTAGTCTGTAGCAGTTCTTTGTAGTAGTTCATGGCATAGCAGGACGCTGTGCAGTATTACAAGGCACAGCAGGACGTAGCAGGACATGTACACAGATGTTAGTACACAGATGTTAGTACACAGATGTTAGTACACAGATGTTAGTACACAGATGTTGGTACCTAGATGTTTTGGGTTGTGAGTCTGCGGTGCAGAGGCTCCCGCCCCTCCCTCCCTGAGGAAAACCGAGGCTGCTGGGTAATTAGGGAGTCGTGTTGTGGAGAGAGAGCGCTCTCTGCTGGGCGATCAGGGAACTCCCTCTCTGCCTGTTGAACATGTTAAAATCACATTTTAAAGATCATTAAGAACATTGCAGTGAATGCACGAAACGCAACAAAACCAGATACTCAGCTGACTGATCTGATGAACCCTCCTGGGGTCCTGGGGTCCTTTTTCTTAAAGTTTCTACATCTGAAATTTGGGATTCTTTTCCTCCAAATGGTTCAAATGTGACATGCATGAGTCCATCTGACGCTGAAGGATCAGGACACCACTCTACCGAGTTTTATTTCCTCAAAAAAACTCAAATGACATAAAGTCATACTAAAAATGAGGCTTCTTGACCTTGAATTTGAAAAAGAGAAGAGTGTAAACTAGTTTAGAGACATTGGTGTTGGTGTGTGGACACTAGGCTGGTGACATGACGCATAAATGAAGAAAATGTTAGAAATAAGTGTCAAAAAGTAATTAAAAAGTATCTCAAACGCTTCAAAAAAGCAATAAAAATGAGTTGAAAATATTGTTCATTTTCAGTTTTGTTTTGTTTGAATAAATGCGCTTTAATTAAATGTATTATTATTATTATACACATACATACACACATACATATATTATATATATATATATGTATACTGTATATAAAGAGACTTCAGATACAGTATTAGGGACCACTAAGGTCTATATAAAGAGACTCCAGATACAGTATTAGGGGA
>NW_023268674.1:0-1685 GCF_013103735.1 Etheostoma cragini
CACACACACACACACACACACACACACACACACACACACACACACACACACACACACACACAGTGTATATATTCAGAGTAACTCTGATGTTCTTTTATTTGGGCCAAGTTTCTCCACAGACTCCCAGAAGGATTAAAGATTCTGAGCGACTGACTTCGAGCTGAAGTCGGGGGGGATGTTTGCCGACGTCTCCATGCCGACCGAAGACAAAGATACGGCAACAAAATGCTCATTTCCCTCCAGCAAGTCTCGTCTTCAGGGCTTTGAAGTCAGCCGATGGATTGTCTGTCCACAAAGCCAAATTGAGCCCCGCTGAGGTTTGGTTAGGACTCGTTATGCAGAGCGTCCGCCGCCGCCGCCGCCGTGTTTAGGAAACATAAAGAACCTCTCCGGCAGCTTGAGTGTTTCCTGCCGTAGTGCCGCCCGTTAAACGAGGGTTCGGTCTCAGCGGAGCGGCACGCAACCCCGTGCACCCGAGCTTACTGATTGGCTCGGTGGTACAGTCCGAGGCGTCTTAATGAGTGCAGGATGAAGACTTCCCAGCAGCCCCAGCTGCTCTCGGCTCTGCAGGTTAATGAGACTATCAGGCTCACGTCGCTGCAACATGAAGCCCGTGACAGTCTGCACGCACTCTGCCGGATGAATACTACACACTAAATACTACATCAGCATGAAGAAATACAGAACACACATAAATTGAGTTATTAGATTATAGAAGACATGTAAGTTGAGTTATTAGAACACATAAGTTGAGTTAATAGAATACATATGAGTTGAGTTATTAGCTTATAGAACGAATATAAGTTGGGTTATTAGATTATAGAAGACATGTAAGTTGAGTTATTAGAACACATATAAGTTGAGTTATTAGCATACAGAACGAATATAAGTTGAGTTATTAGAACACATATAAGTTGAGTTATTAGCATACAGAACGAATATAAGTTGAGTTATTAGCTTATAGTACACATATAAGTTGAGTTATTAGAACACATATAAGTTGAGTTATTAGCATACAGAACGAATATAAGTTGAGTTATTAGAACACATATAAGTTGAGTTATTAGCATACAGAACGAATATAAGTTGAGTTATTAGCTTACATAACACACATAAATTGAATCATTAGCTTATAGTACACATATAAGTTGAGTTACTAGCATACAGAACGAATATAAGTTGAGTTATTATCTTACATAACACACATAAATTGAATCATTAGCTTATAGTACACATATAAGTTGAGTTACTAGAACATATATAAGTTGAGTTATTAGCTTATTGAACGAATAGGAGTTAAATTATTTGCTTATAGAACACATATAAGTTGAGTTACTAGAACATATATAAGTTGAGTTATTAGCTTATAGACCAAGCCATCCCGGGGACGATGGAAACATCCTGGGACTTGTTGTCTCATTTTTTCTGTTGCCTTTTCCAACGTTTATCGCGTTTTTTTACGTCTGTTGCTTTGTCATTACCCTGTTGGTGATTTCTGTGTTGCTATTTATAAAAAGTTCCTTAGGCCTACATTTAACACTTTTAAGACGCTTTTTGTCAACCCTGCAGCCCTGTCTCTCTAGCTAGCAGTCCACAATCTATACACACGGTCTAGACCTGCTCTATCTGTAAATTATAGAGAGGTCTAGACCTGCTCTATCTGTAGATTATAGAGAGGTCTAGAC
>NW_023268675.1:0-1116 GCF_013103735.1 Etheostoma cragini
ATGAAAAAGTCATAGTATAGCACATCGAAAATGGTCCTAAAAAAGTCATAGTATAGCACATCAAAAATAGTCATAGTATAGCATATCGAAAATAGTCATAGTATAGCACATCGAAAAAAGTCCTAAAAAAGTCATAGTATAGCACATCGAAAATGTCCTAAAAAGTAATAGTATAGCACATCGAAAATAGTCATAGTATAGCACGTTGAAAAGAGTCATAGTATAGCACATCGAAAAAAGGTCTAAAAAAGTCATAGTATAGCACATCAAAGAAAAGTCATAGTGTAGCACATCGAAAAAAGTCATGGAATATCACATCGAAAAAAGTCATAAAAAAGTCATAGTATAGCACATCGAAAAAAGTCATTGTATAGCACATAAAAAAAGTACTAAAAAAGTCATAGTATAGCACATCGAAAATAGTCATAGTATAGCACATCGAAAAAAGTCATAGTATAGCACATCGACAATAGTCATAGTATAGCACATCAAAAAAAGTCATAAAAACGTCATAGTATAGCACATCGAAAAAAGTCATAGTATAGCACATCGAAAAAAGTCATAGTACAGCACATCGAAAAAAGTCATAGTATAGCTCATCGAAAAAAGTCATAATATAGCACATCGAAAAAAGTCATAAAAAAGTCATAGTATAGCACATCGAAAAAAGTCATAGTATAGCACATCTAAAAAAGTCGTAGTATAGCACATCAAAGAAAAGTCATAGTGTAGCACATCGAAAAAAGTCCTAAAAAAGTCATAGTATAGCACATCGGAAAAAGTCTTAGTATAGCACATTGAAAAAAGTCATATTATAGCACATCGAAAATAGTCCTAAAAAAGTCATAGTATAGCACATCGGAAAAAGTCCTAAAAAAGTCATAGTATAGCACATCGAAAAAAGTCATAAAAACGTCATAGTATAGCACATCGGAAAAAGTTCTAAAAAAGTCATAGTATAGCACATCGAAAATAGTCATAGTATAGCACATCGAACATAGTCATAAAAAAAGTCATAGTATATCACATCGAAAAATCTCATAAAAAAGTAATTGTATAGTATGTGGAATAGCATTTCTCTACTGAGTGACTGACCTTGTGAAGGACGAAGGATGC
>NW_023268676.1:0-2217 GCF_013103735.1 Etheostoma cragini
TTTCTAGACTGGGGGGTTGGTACTATGGGTGTCTCTAGACTGTGGGGTTGGTACCATGGGTGTCTCTAGACTGGGGGGTTGGTACCATAAGTGTTTCTAGACTGGGGGTAGTTCACAGTCTCACTCTGTTCTCTATCTTAAAGCTTTTTAGGTGTTTCCTTTGATTTTTTTCATCTATTATTTACGTTTTTTGACATTTTTTGATGTTTTTTATTGTTATTATTTTACAGGTGTTGCTGCCACGTTTTAATCATTTTCTTTTACATTTCCCCCCCCTCCTTTCTTCTTTTCAGGAGGTGCTGCTGAAGAGAGCAGCCGACCTGGTGGAGGCGCTCTACGGGATGCCTCACAACAACCAGGTACACTGACTCACCTGGACTCACCTGTCCACACCTGTCCACACCTGTCCACACCTGTCCACACCTGTCCAACCTCCACACATCTGTCAACACTTGGACCCACCTGTTCAACCTGTCCAACCTGTCCACACCTGGACTTACCTGTCCAACCTGCACACACCTGCACACACCTGTCCCCACCTGTCCTCACCTGTCCTCTCCTGTCCAACCTGTCCACACCTGCACACTCCTGTCCCCACCTGTCCTCACCTGTTCAACCTGTCCACACCTGCAGACACCTGTCCACACCTGTCCTTACTTGTCCAACCTGTCCACACCTGCACACACCTGGCCACACCTGTCCTTACTTGTCTAACCTGTCCACACCTGTCCACACCTGCACACACCTTTCCCCACCTGTCCTCACCTGTCCAACCTGTCCACACCTGCACACACCTGTCCACACCTGTCCTTACTTGTCCAACCTGTCCACACCTGTCCTCACCTGTCCACACCTGCACACACTATACTATATGTTTGTCTGTGTGTGTGTGTGTATCTACGATGAACTGAACTAGTTCTCTTTTCACGGTCAGGAGATCATCCTGAAGCGAGCGGCCGACATCGCCGAGGCGCTCTACAGCGTTCCCCGCAACCACAACCAGATCCCGTCGCTAGGCAACACCGCCTCGCACGGCATGATGGGAGTTAACTCCTTCAGCGGACAGCTGGCTGTCAACGTCTCCGACACAACGCAAGGTTTGTCTGTCCCATTAATTCTGGACGCTGTTGACATTGTTCAAAGTTTCCTGCATTCAACAAGAAATGGACAAAAAAATCGTATAAAAGAGACTAAAAAAATTTTAAAAAATGGAAAAAACTGACAAAATTATTGTTGAAAACATAATTTGTAAAACATCAAAAAATTGACAAAAGCTTTGAAATTTCAACCCAAAAAAACAGAAAGTTTCAGGTCGACAACACAAAGGTTAATGAATCTGTTTCCTTTCTTATAAATCTGTTTCCTGTCTAATGAACCTGTTTCCCTCTAATTAACCTGTTTCCCTCTAATTAACCTGTTTCCTGTCCAATGAATGTGTTTCCTTTCCCAGTTGGTTACAGCCGTAACACCAGCAGCGTGTCCCCGCGGGGATACGTGCCGAGCTCCACCCCCCAACAAAGTAACTATGGCAACACCGTAAGCAACAGCATGAACGGCTACGGCAACACCGGCATGACGAACTTAGGAGTGGCGACTTCCCCCGGCTTCCTGAACGGGTCGTCGGCCAACTCCCCCTACGGCAGTAAGTATCACGGTAAATAACTTCAGCAGCTTCCAGTCGTTTAGTGTCAGTACACAGGACAGGCTAGCAGTTCTGCTAGCCTAGCACCTGTTTTAGTGACAGGCTAGCAGTTACAGTTAACTTCTGCTAGCCTAGCCACTGTTTTAGTGACAGGCTACCAGTTACGGTTGACTTCTGTTAGCCTAGCACCTTTTTAGTGGCGGGCTAGCAGTTACAGTTGACTTCTGCTAGCCTAGCACTTGTTTTAGTGACAGGCTAGCAGTTCCTGTTGACTTCTGCTAACCTAGCACCTGTCCCATCCAGTCCGACCATGGCCGTCTCTAACTTTAACACCTCCCACAGAGTTTTCTCCTTCTTGGCTGCTGTTCTGTTTCCTGCCTGTTTCCTGCCTGTGTCCTGCCTGTTTACTGCCTCTTTCCTGTCTGTTTCCTGCCTGTTTCCTGACTGTTTCCTGTCCGTTTCCTGTTTGTTTCTTGTCTGTTCCCTGACTGTTTCCTGCCTGTGTGTTGCAGTCGTCCCCTCCAGTCCGACCATGGCCGTCTCTAACTGTAACCCCTCCCACTGAGTTTTCTCCT
>NW_023268677.1:0-1949 GCF_013103735.1 Etheostoma cragini
GACACACACACACACACACAGACACACACACACACATAGACACACACATAGACACACACACACACACACACACACACAGACACAGACACACAGACACAGACACACACAACACACAGACATACACACACACAGACATACAGACACACACACACACACAAAGACACAGACACACACAGAGACACACACACACACACAGACACACACAAAGACACAGACACACACACATAGACACAGACACACATGTAACTGCATAATAACTATGTAATAACATGTCTGGAGTTTATCTCCATTCAGTTGCAGCAGTCTCCAGGACGACAACAACAACAACATCAACCGCAACAACAACCGCAACAACAACTACAACATCAACAACTACTACAACAACAACATCAACAACAACTACAGCAGCAGCAACAACAACTACTACTACAACAACAACAACAACAACAACAACAGCAGCAGCAACAACGTCAACAACCACAACAACAGCAACAGCCGGACTCATTTCCCAGAACCCCCGGCAGCCAGACCCCAAAGCATGCTGGGATGTCGGAGGAGCGTGTCTTCCTGGGGGGTCAGACTCAGGGTCACGACTCCTTCGAGCAGGGTCACATGACCCCCGGCCCCTCGCTGATGGACAAGACAACAGCCAATGAAATAGCAGCGCTAGGCGGGGCCTCTCTGGACGGACCAATGAGCATGCTGCCTCAGCTAGGTGACTCGGAGGAGAAGCTCAGACAGGTACGAGATATTTACTGTATATATGCTAACGCTGTGCTGACGTGCTGTGCTAACGCTGTGCTATGCTAATGTTGTGCTGTGCTATGCTAACGCTAACATTGTGCTTTGCTATGGTAACATTGTGCTAACCTTGTGCTGTGCTATGCTAACGTTGTGCTGTGCTATGCTAATGTTGTGCTCTGCCATGCTAACGTTGTGCTAGCGTGCTAACGTTGTGCTGTGCTATGCTAACGCTATGTGAACGTTGTGCTGTGCTATGCCAATGCTAACATTGTACTGTGCTATGTTAACATTGTGCTAACCTTGTGCTAACGTTGTGCTGTGCTATGCTAACGTTGTGCTGTCCCTGTGTAGCGCCAGCGTCTGCGGCAGCTGATCCTCCGACAGCAGCAGCAGAAGAGCGCCTTACGCCAGGAGAAGAGTCTGCAGGAAGCAGCTGCTGGTTCTGGTTCTGCAGCGCGACAGTGGGCCCAGGTGGACCCCCCCACGGCTCCTCCAGCAGACCTGTTTGGACGCCCCCCTCCACCGTACCCCGGCACAGTGAGACCTGTCGCGGGGCCGGACCAGAGAGGCTTCAGAGCACCGGGTCTCAGGTACTGATCCACTTACTCTGACCTCGGGTCCTGATCCACTTACTCTGACCTCGGGTCCTGATCCACTTACTCAGACCTCTGGTCCAGTACCGAATCATTCAGCTTCCCAAGGTCTTTTATAATTAATTTATAATTTCTGCTTTTTTAACTCAAAAACTTCTATAATGTTAAAACGGTTAAAGACGTCTCAAAAGCATCTGAAAAAAATGACAATTAGTACATTTTGGTTTTGGGAGACCACTTGAAGGTTTAGTACCCTTAGGGTTTAATACCCCGTTCTGCATATTAGTCTGGGTCCGTGTCGGGTCCATTTTAACCAGAGAGTCTCATCAGGTCTTCTCTCTCTGCAGGTTCGGTCCCCCAGCGAGTCTCCAGGACTCCTTCTTGCGTCCTCCCCAGGGTGTAGTGCCTGGATCTGGGATCAGTTCTCTGGAGGGAGTCCCCGTCCAGATGAGGAGGCCGATGCCCGGGGAGTTCACGGGGATCCGGCCCCTCCCTGCTGGCGCCCAGCCGCACATGATGCCAGGTCAGGAAGCTAACTATATAGACCTTAGTGGTCCCTAATACTGGATCTGAAGTCTCTTTATATAGACCTTAGTGGTCCCTAATACTGGA
>NW_023268678.1:0-2075 GCF_013103735.1 Etheostoma cragini
CACACACACATGCAGAGATACACACACACACACACACACACACACACACACACACACAGGTACTCACACAAAGATATATACAAAAACACAGGTACACACACACACACACACAGTAATCTGTATCTGACTGAGTGTGTTTTATTTCTCTCAGTTTCCTGGAGGAAGTGATGTCAGCGACGGGTCACAGCGGCGAAAGGGCACAAGCAAGTGGTCGCCATGGCAGCAGACGCTGAACATATCAAAACAACAACAACTACATTCCCTCATATCCATCTCTAGGGGACCCCCCCTCCCCCCCACCCCCGTCTGCAGTGTATGTGTGTGTAACGTCAAACTGAATGTCAATACAAGAGTAATATTAAAAATTGTGTGTACTACAATATGTGTACTTTGTGTTTATTTTCTGTCTCTGTCTGGTGGAGATATGCTGCTCTATACACGCTAAAAGTAGTGATTATTTACATGGAGTCTGGTGGAGATATGCTGCTCTATACACGCTAAAAGTAGTGATTATTTACATGGAGTCTGGTGGAGATATGCTGCTCTATACATGCTAAAAGTAGTGATTATTTACATGGAGTCTGGTGGAGATATGCTGCTCTATACATGTTAAAAGTAGTGATTATTTACATGGAGTCTGGTGGAGATATGCTGAGGTCTATCTCTGTAGACATCCATCTCATAATGTTTATAGACACTTGCAATAATAACCTGATGCTGATGACACGTCACCTCCACCAGGTGGCGCTGTCTGTCCGTATTCTCTCACTTTACCAGAAATAACAAATATAGGTTAAACTGCGCGGGTCCGCGTGTCAGAGCGCGCGCAGCAGTGTTGAGATCGAGAGCATCTGCCTTCACACACACACACACACACACACACACACACACACACACACACACCCTCTCTCCCTCTCTCTCTCGCGGAGGATGCCGCCTCGGTTCAGACAACAGACGCGGATCTGAGGAGCTCCCGGTCGGACCACCGGACACACCGACACGGTCACCGCGATCTCCCGGGCACGGAGCCACCGGGGCCGGGCAGAACTCCCCCGCCGGGCCGGGCCGAACCCTCGCTACCGTCGGAGAACCCCGGAGAACCGCGGAGAGAGAGAGAGAGGGAGAGAGAGGGAGGATGAAGAAGAGCACCCAGAGCAGACGGGTAGAGTCCCGGATTTATCCGCTTTTATCTTTACATAATCATCCTTTAACGTCTCACTCAGTCATGCACGCGCCATTCACAACATACCATAATAATAATAATAATAATAGCCTAATAATAATAACCCTAATAGAGCCGTTGTGATGCAGGAAGCAGGGAGCCATCACACCGTGTTCATTCACACAACATCCACCAGAATACATTACATACAGAATATATTAATATATTATTATATTTAATATTTAATATTATTTCAGTTGTTCCGATCTGAGACAACTTCATATTCTTATGATTTTTCAGGAATGTGTGTAATATTCCGTCATAACATCTGGAGTAAGCTTTAGGTTATTTACGTCACAGCCTTAAATTGTGTTTT
This sequence comes from Etheostoma cragini, assembly GCF_013103735.1. Classification (NCBI taxonomy): domain Eukaryota; kingdom Metazoa; phylum Chordata; class Actinopteri; order Perciformes; family Percidae; genus Etheostoma; species Etheostoma cragini. The sequence goes on from NW_023268678.1 coordinate 1,539, forward strand.
AGAAATGTGTTTATGTAAAGAAAAACATGATAAAATGTTAATAATTTAATATTTCTTCTGTTTATTATGTAAATATCCGATAAAAAGTTACTATGTATATATGTTTTATAGTATAAGTATACATATGCATATAAGTATATTGAATATACACAAAAATAAAAAATAAATAAGAAAAATAAATAAATTGAAACAATATATATTAATAAAATAAACTTAAACTTTTTAACTTTTTTTAGTGTAATGTGTGTACATAAATGTATAACTATATAAATATATGATATTTAAATATAGAAATGTAGAAATGATGATGTCATCACATCTGGAAGATGAGTTTGGTTTTTCTGCCTACAATATTCTGGGATCTGTAGTTTTTAAACCCCGAAAATCTGTCGCCAAGGCAACCAGGACGCAAACTTATTGTACGTGTTTCCTGTAACGAGTCACAAAGTTACTCCATTACTGTGTGTGTGTGTGTGTGTGTATGTGTGTGTGTGTGTGTGTGTTTGTGTGTGTGTGTGTGTGTGTGTGTGTGTGAGC
>NW_023268679.1:0-1127 GCF_013103735.1 Etheostoma cragini
AAGAGGCAGCTCATTCCACAGTCTAGGGGCTGCTGCTGAGAAAGCCGTGTTTTAGGGGCAACAAGAAGAGACTGGTTTGCAGACCTTAAAGATCTTGAAGGAGCATGTAGCTTCAACAGATCAGTTATGTAGACTGGAGCTGGTCCATGGAGGGCTTTAAAAACAAACAATAACATCTTAAACTCAATCCTTAAAGTAACTGGGAGCCAGTGGAAAGAGGCAAGGACAGGGGTGATGTGATCTTGCTTACGAGTCCCAGTGAGGAGACGAGCGGCAGCGTTTTGAACCAGTTGTAGTCGAGAGAGGGAGGCCTGGCTAACACCTACATATAGAGCATTACAATAGTCAAGGCGTGTTGTAATAAAAGCATGTATAACCCTCTCAAAGTCTGTGAAGGATAAAAAGGCCTTAAGCTTAGTAAGAAGCCTCAGTGGAAAGAAACTTGCTTTCACAACAGAATTGTTCTGCTTCTCCATTTTAAAATAACAATCCATTTTTACACCCAGGTTTGTTACAACAGACTCAACACAGGGTTGAAAAATGCCCAGGTCTATTTGTCAGACATCAGAGGTGTCACTGAGTCTAAAAACCATGACCTCAGTTTTACTCTCGACGAATGAATACAGTTTAAGCCATGTAAACTTCCCACAACTTCAATATTTGACTAAATATCATGGATGGTACTACAAAAAGGGGTTATTATAGATACACTGTGGCAGGACCGTGCGTCTCTGTGAATGTCTGTTAATAACTGATCTCCGTCATCCTGAAGGGCGTATGAAGGTTATTAAAATATCATCAGCACTGTGGATGATTCGGCCATTTTTAGAGCTACAACAGTAGGTTTTTCCATTTATATCATGTTTCTAGTGTGGAAAAAGTCGTTTCACTAGGTTTTTACGTGGGTTATACCACTGCACGTCCAAATACCCCCCCCCCCGTCAGTCTCCATAGGATAACATGGGAAAACTAGAGCCCCCCTTCCTGGTGGGCTCAAATATATTTATCTTTCTAAAACTGCTTTTCCACGTCTCGCCTCCATAAATGATTGTATAACCACAGATATTTGTGTATTTACTTCAAATCCATGGAGATACAGCCAGGTTGGGGGGGGGGGGGGGGGGGGG
>NW_023268680.1:0-1042 GCF_013103735.1 Etheostoma cragini
AAAAAGCCATAGAATAGTGTGTCGAAAAAAAGTGATAAGAAAGCCATAGTATAGTATGTCGAAAAAGTGATTAAAAAAGCTATAATATAGTATGTTGAAAAAAGTGATAAAAATGACATACTATACTTTGTTGAAAAAAGTGATGAGAAAGCCATAGTATAGTATGTCGAAAATATTGATTAAAAAAGCCATAGAATAGTGTGTCGAAAAAAAGTGATAAGAAAGCCATAGTATAGTATGTCGAAAAAGTGATTAAAAAAAACATGAAAGAGTATGTCAAAAAAGTGATAAAAAAGCCATAGTATTGTATGTTGAAAAAACTGATAAAAATGCCACTGTATAATATGTCGAAAAAGCCATAGTATAGTATGTCGAAAAAGTGATTAAAAAAGCCATAATATAGTATGTTGAAAAAAGTGATAAAAATGCCATACTATACTTTGTTGAAAAAGTGATGAGAAAGCCATAGTATAGCATGTCGAAAATATCCATAGTTTAGTATTTCGAAAAAAGTGATAAGAAAGCCATAGTATAGTATGTCAAAAAAGGTGATGAAAAAAGCCATGGAATTGAATGTCAAAAAAAATGATTAAAAAAGCCATAGAAGTGAAGGTTGAAAAACTGATAAAAAAGCCATAGTATAGTATGTTCAAAAAAGTGATTAAAAAAAGCCACTGAATAACATTGCAAAAAAATTATAAGAAAGCCATAGTATAGTATGTCAAAAAAAAGTGATTAAAAAAGCCATATAATTGAATGTCAAAAAAAAGTGATAAAAAAGCCATGCTATACTGTGTCGAAAAAAGTGATGCGAAATCCATAGTATAGTATGTTGAAAAAAGTGATACGAAAGCCATAGTATAGTATGTCAAAAAAGGTGATGAAAAAAGCCATGGAATTGAATGTCAAAAAAGTAACTAAAAAAGCAATAGAATAATATGTCGAAAAAAGTGATAAGAATGCCATAGTATAGTAAGTCGAAAAAAGTGATAAAAAAGCCATAGATTTGAATGTCGAAAAAGTGATAAAAATGCCATCGTAT
>NW_023268681.1:0-1007 GCF_013103735.1 Etheostoma cragini
CTGCCTGGCTAGTAGTCCTTACCTAGGTACTGTCAGGACCCTCATACTCTGCTTCTGACTGGCTAGTAGTCCTTACCTCAGATAGACGTATCCACAGTGAGTATAATAAGTATTTAACACTCTGCTATTTTGCAATTTCTCCCACTTAGAAATCATGGAGGGTCTGATGTCCTCGTAGGTGCATGTCCACTGTGAGAGACATGTCCACTGTGAGAGACATGTCCACTGTGAGAGACATGTCCACTGGGAAAGACATAAATTGTTCAAAAATCATACATTGAGATTTCTGGATGTTTTTTTAGATTATGTCTCTCACAGTGGACATGTCTCTCACAGTGGACATGTCTCATGTCTCTCACAGTGGACATGTCTCTCACAGTGGACATGCACCTACGAGGACATCAGACCCTCCATGATTTCTGAGTGGAAGAACGTGTTAAATACTTATTATACTCACTGTACACACACATACATAAAAATCACTCTCAGTGTAATGGTTGTAGTAAAATAGCTCATTATTAAAAATAATATTCTGTATACATATATAATTATTTTATATTTATTATTTTATATAGTGTATATATATATATATTATTTTCTTATATTCTTATATTTTTTATATTATTTATACAGTACATATAGTAATTATATATATTTAATGTAAAATTATAAAATCAACTAAACCAAAAATGGTTAAAAAGTGACATAATGTAAAAAAACATTTTGTTTTACATCTATGAAGTTTCGATGAGAGATTGAGAGACTTCCCCCCCCTCTTCCCCCCCTCCATGTACGAGCACACGACCACCGGCGCGCTCGTTAACGACGCGGCGGTGATTGTTTAATTTATTTGTTTCTTTATCGGAGCATATGGAACGCATTCATCTCCATTTGCAGCCGTCCGACTAAATGATTTTATTAACTCATTTGTAACTTTACTCTTTTTTAATCAAACACATGCTGCGCTGTAATGCTGCGGGGGGGGGGGGAGACGCAGCCGCAGGGAA
>NW_023268682.1:0-813 GCF_013103735.1 Etheostoma cragini
TCTGTCTCCTTCCTGTCTCTCTGTCCTTCCTGTCTCTCTGTCTCCTTCCTGTCTCTCTGTCTCCTTCCTGTCTCTCTGCCCTAGAGGCATCCCAATACTTACTACAATATAATATTCTGTGATTTACTGCACTTTTGTTTCTTTAATTTTTTATTCACATTTCCAAACGATGTCCCTAAAAACAAAACCTTGTCAACATGTGTTTTATCTAAAAAGATACATTTCTGTTTGTTCATCTCAATGAAGCAACACACACATATAATATCATCTATAATCTATAATAATAGATCCATAATCGGCGTCTGTGTATTGATTTTTGCCACAGAAAATATTGCAATACAACGCCCCCCCCCCCCCAGTATTTCCACTGAGCAGATACAGAGCTCCTATTGGCCACTCAGCACGCGGCACAAAGTGCGGGACAGGAAGTAGAGCACAAAAACGAAATAAAACATCCAGTAAATTTTCAAAATAAAATGCACCGTGCTCACGGGGGTCACACGTCACTGCACTTCACCGTGGCAACGGCTCAGAGTAGTTGTCCCCCCCTCTGCTCCTCCGGATGGAAACACACTGGTGGTGGTTTTGTAGTTCTATTCTACGAGATCTCACGAGATCCCGCGAGATCTCGCGGGTCCTCGAGACTTCAGCTGTCAGTCCCGGCCGCCCGGTGGAAACTGGGTGTAAATGTCTTTCGTCTTTGTCCTGCGTCCCGCTCGACGTCCCCGTGTGTTACAGACCATAATGTCCTGTCATGTCGCCACGGTTACAACGTCCTGATCTGTGTGTGTGTGTGTGTGTGTGTGTGTGTGT
>NW_023268682.1:1106-3078 GCF_013103735.1 Etheostoma cragini
ATGTGTTGCGATGTCTGTTCAGTCTGTTACCGCGGCAACCGTTGTCCAGCCAGCGGGTCGAGTGTTGTGACGTCCTCCGGGCGTCTAAAAAACGTCTCTTCTTCTACTCTCCGGCAGGTCGGTCAGTCCCTGCAGCTCCCTCAGACCCTGCAGCCGCAGCAGAAGAAGAAGAAGAAGAAGAAGAAGAAGAAGAAGAAGAAGAAGAAAGCAGCCAATCAGAGTCGGACTAAAGACACAGTTAAACATCTGATTCAGTTAAAACGATTCCTGCTAAATTATAAATAAAATACAATGAACAGAGTGAGTTAATAATCCCAAACAGTCTTTAAATATATCAGGAAAATATAACATTAGTAAAGAAATATTAGTAAAATATCAGAATCATTTCTAAAAAGTAATAACAAAATAAAAAAATAATATTTCAAAATTTGTAAGAAAATATAGAAAATGTTACTAAAATTACAGATAAAATATAACTAAAATATCAGAAAGAAATCAGGACTTATTAGTGAATTATGGGATGGCGGCTGATTTGATGAATATTAATATGAATATGAATATAAATATTAATATGAATATTAATAACGTAACTGACCTCCAGCACCATGCGGATGTTTGCTTTGATCTTGGCCGAGTCTTTGGTGAGCGTCTCCGTGAAGCTGAAACACAACGTTAGCATGTTAGCACAGCGTTAGCACATCGTTAGCATGACATTAGCATAACCTTAACACAATGTCGGCACAACGTTAGCACAGCGTTAGCACAACGTTAGCACAGCGTTAGCACAACGTTAGCACCACATTAGCATAACCTTGACACAATGTTAGCCCCACATTAGCACGACGTTAGCACAGCATTAGCAGAACGTTAGCACAGCATTAGCAGAACGTTAGCACCACATTAGCATAACCTTAACACAATGTTAGCACCACATTAGCACGACGTTAGCACAGCATCAGCAGAACGTTGGCACCACATTAGCATAACCTTAACACAACGTTAGCACAGCGTTAGCACAACGTTAGCACAGCATTAGCACAACGTTAGCACAGCATTAGCATAACCTTAACACAACGTTAGCACAGCATTAGCACAGCGTTAGCATCTCTCAGTCACAACAACCAACTGGAACCTTATCCGCAGAAATGCCCTTTGTTCAAATCCACAAAACTTTATTGTAAATTAAAAAACACAGAGCAGGACTAGTGTGTGTGTGTGTGTGCGTGTGTATGTGTGTGTGTGTGTGTGTGTGTGTGTGTTTAATGTCGTGATGAGGAACTGACGCTGTGAGCTGACTCGTCTTCTTGTCGATGAACCGCAGCGCCTCGTCGTGCTTCATCTCCACGAAGAAGCCGTAACCAACGGCAACGAAGATCCGGGACAAGTCCTCGCTGACGGGAAAGAAGAGAAGAGAGTGAGACATCTCTTCTTCTATCCTATCTTTGTTGGGAGCTGCACATGCTCAGTAGCTCGGTAAGATCCATCAGCTGATAACTCTTTCTCCAGCTTTGGTCAGTCCAAGGCCGGATCAGCTGGGAGACTTCTTCTAGACCAGGGACACAACAGGGACAGGAAGTAGAACAGGGGCAGGAAGTAGAACAGGGACAGGAAGTAGAACAGGGACAGGAAGTAGAACAGGGACAGGATGAAGAACAGGGACAGGAAGTAGAACAGGGACAGGAAGTAGTTCTTTTGGATATTCTGGTCCCCTAGTGGCTGTTGGAGCAGTGTTTTCCATTGAGAACGAGCTAGCATGCTACGGTTAGCCCCCTCGTCTCTAGTGACGTAGCTCACCCGGATCAGAGGACACTCAGAAACCGGATCTCACTCAAAACACCATGGAGGGTTATTTTTCCCAAGTCTGTGTGTGTGTGTGTGTGTGTGTGTGTGTGTGTGTGTGTGTGTGTGGAATAACCCCAAAAACCAGAAAAAGTATTTTTTTTCCAAAACATTGGCCCTTTAATAAATGTGT
>NW_023268683.1:0-1001 GCF_013103735.1 Etheostoma cragini
GTCTGGTGGAGATATGCTGCTCTATACACGCTAAAAGTAGTGATTATTTACATGGAGTCTGGTGGAGATACGCTGGCTTCATACACCAGACTCCTTGTAAATAATCACTACTTTTAGCATGTATGGAGCAGCATATCTCCACTTGTAAATGGGTGAATTAAAAAAATTTAATTAAAAAGAGTTGAAAGGGAAGATTCGACAAGGCAAAGTCTGCAGCTTGAGTGCCACTCTAAAGTGAAGTTACAGAACGGTCCTGCAGTGATGTTTCAGTCCTGTGAGAGGAAGCTGCAGCGTACGGAAACCAAATCGGCAGGAAGGGGGAAATGAAACCGAGCGGCCTGACACGAATATACAATAAATCCTCAGCTAAAGAAAGAAAGAGAGAGAGAGAGAGTGAGAGAGTGAGAGAGAGAAAGGGTAGACCGGGGACACACAGCGGAGGGTGTGATCAGAGCTCAGTCTCAAACTCCGTGTCTTAAAGGGCCACTCGGGAAAATTAGAATCACTTCAAGGGCCTGAATATGAAAACCCTCTGGTTCTGGGGGGATTTTCTGAGTCTCAGAGGTGTCCCGCCATCCGTTTTTCGTGACTTTGTGGTGATATCTGAAGTCCTACCGTGGGCTCTGTAACTTGGTTACCGTGGTTACCTTGTTTCCAGCCATTCGAGCGTGGTACAGAAAGCTTGCAGGAAGACTCGGCTCCATTTGGGCCAACGTCAGGATAATCATCAAAATCTTTAGGATAAAATACAGCTTGTTTCTACCTGATGCTGAACATCACACAACACACACACAGTCGCACACACACACACACACACACACACACGGTCACACACATTCACACCCAGTCGCACACACACACATTCACACGCACACACTCAGTCAAACACAGTTGCGTGCGCACACACAGTCACACACACACAAACACAGTCGCACACACAAACACAGTTGCACACAGTCTCACACACACACACACACACACAGTCGCACACGCACACACAC
>NW_023268684.1:0-1078 GCF_013103735.1 Etheostoma cragini
AATGACAGGGTAACACCAGAGCAGGGGGAATGAGGGGGTAACACCAGAGCAGGGGGAATGAGGGGGTAACAGTGTTGATTAATAAGGACGTCCTCTCTCCGGCAGGGGGACAGTCTGTGCAGCATGAAGGACGAGTCCGGCTCCTCCAGCGTCCCCCCGTGCTCCTGCTGCGTCCCCGCCTCCTCCTCCGGGTACGGGTCCTCACTGAGCATGTGCGAACTCACCACGCCCGCCGCGCTGATGGAGATGGTAAACACCTGTTCGGTTGAATCCCGTTGCTGGGCAACAGCCGGGCCTTGTTAGCCTGCTTTCCTTTTTCCTAAGGGGCTCCGATCAGGATTTAGCTGGAAGCAGGACTGGTTGATACCGGTCACCGGTCTATTTAAAGCCTTCTTATTATCATATATGTAACAAATATTAATTAACAGCAGTGTATACAGTATGTATTAAAATTAACAGAAGATAATATTGTGAATTGTCAACTGTGTACTTTTGACAGGAAACTTCCTGCCAGAAACACACTTTAAACAACTTTCATTGTTAATTTACACAAACTTAAAGTCAACTTAAAGTAAAGTCCAGAGCAAAGAAAACCAAATCCCGTATGTTGGGAAGTAAAGTACTTCAGTCCTCCTGCTGTAATGAACCGAAGATAGAAGCCATGACGCAACAGTCACACGTGTAGACAATAAATCAGTGATCTTTTAGCTTTTTGTCCGAGCTCAAAATCTAAAAAACGTCCTTTAATCACTGCAGACATTCTTTCAGTTGTAGTAATATTTTTTCTCATGTTTAGTGCGTCATCTGATCTGTATGGAGACCACCGATCAAATATTTAATTCTTTATGGGCCGATAACGATCAGTGATCGATCAATCGCAGCACCCTTACTCTTCCCATTGTCATGTCGGGGGTTGTTGGCTTATTATATATATTATATATATTATATATTATATAACCTGTGGCGCTGTCCCCTCTGAGTCCATTAGTCGACTAATCTAGGGTTCTGGTCTCAGTCCACTAACTTTTCTTTAGGTAATAAGTCCTTTTTTATGCTTATTCATGCTTAATTCCTCATT
>NW_023268685.1:0-164 GCF_013103735.1 Etheostoma cragini
CTACACAGAGCTAACAACAACAACAACTAGATCCTACACAGAGCTAACAACAACAACAACTAGATCCTACACAGAGCTTACAACAACAACAACAACAACTAGATCCTACACAGAGCTAACAACAACAACAAGATCCTACACAGAGCTAACAACAACAACAACAA
>NW_023268685.1:288-1897 GCF_013103735.1 Etheostoma cragini
AACAACAACTAGATCCTACACAGAGCTAACAACAACAACAACAACAACAACTAGATCCTACACAGAGCTAACAACAACCTGAAATCACTGCTAGATTAGCTACAAGTTAGCATCAAACACAACAACGGCTGTCAGTTGAATGGTGTTTTGAGCTAACGTTAGCATCAACCAACCACAGCTAGCTACAACGTCTCTGAATGACTTCCATCTTGTGTTGTTGTTTGTTTTCATGGACTTCGCTAACGTTAGCATGCCAGTTATGTTGTAACCGTTTAAATCTGAGCATGAGACTCACATCAGGGAGGGACAACGTCAGTAACCAGATTGCTAAAGTACATGGTCCCAAATGCTAGTTTCTTTTGGTTTTTTCATCTCTTTCCAGTGTTTTATGATGATGATAATACTCTGATTTATAAACTGTGACCTTCTCACTCTGTTTTCCCTCCAGCAGAGTTAAGACCGCCACTCAGCCGGCCAACCGTAGCTAGCCACCGCTAGCACTAGCTTGTAACTCAAAGGGAAAGTTAGCCGTTGTTCTTTACTGCTGTACATTCAGATTAATTATTAAAATTAATGAAATAATAAAGTTTCTCATTACAACAACAACACACGATGGAAATCTGTTCAGAAACGTTGTAGCTAGCTGTGGTTGGTTGATGCTAACGTTAGCTTAAAACACCATTCAACTGACAGCAATTGTTGTCTGATGCTAACATGTAGCTAAGTTAGCAGTGAACCAACTTGGTTAAGTATGTCCATTTTAACTGGGTTACATTACAGAAGTCTGTCTCATATGCTAACTACTGATCGCAAAGTCACGCATGCGCAACTCACAGCTTCACTCGTCGCAAAGTGACGCATGCGCAACTCAAATCTAGGCTCTCCTCACGTTGAAAGTGACAGAAATTAAAATTAACTTTCCCTCGTTAGCATTTAGCTTAGCGTAGACAGACAGGTAGCGAGACAGACAGGTGGAGAGACAGACAGGTGGAGAGACAGACAGGTGGAGAGACAGACAGGTAGAAACTGACGTAGTTTAAACTTTTAATTAACTTACTGTTCTCTTCTTTCTCTCTCTGGCTGTAACTTCCACCTGTCCGCAGGTGAGCTGGGCGAGCACTCACTTCCGTCTCCTCAGCCTCGCGTGCTTCCGGAAAACAACACACACACACACACACACACACACACACACACACACACACACACGTCAACATGTGAAAACTCACAAACTAACCGAACAGGTTAAGGTGGCATAGTGAAGGTATTTAGGGAGTTCACACACACACACACACACACACACACACACACACGCACACACACACACACACAAAGAAACAAAAATAGATTACTTCGTTGTCAGGGAGACGGGCGCCGCGCGGACAACCCGTCAAGATGAGAGAGGGGCGTGGTGGGTGGGGACCGGATGCGCGCGCAGCCTCGTGAGCCCTGGGCTGGTAAGTCCTCAGTTCAGTCTGTCAGGCAGCAGCAGGTTCATTAGTCGGGTCATTAGTCGGGTATAACTTTCTAACATGTCCTATAAGTATTATCAAAGTATTAATTATCATTATTTCTTTTTTATTTTGTTCATGGTCACAAATGGGGGGGGGGG
>NW_023268687.1:0-1166 GCF_013103735.1 Etheostoma cragini
TTTTCTGGCATTAAACAATGATTTGATTTGAAGCTCAGTTGAGTCTGGTGTCTACTTTCAAAATGGAAGTGAAATACTATAGTTATTTGTTGAAGGCTTGGTATTTGATGTGTGGGCATGTCCCTTTGGGCATTTATAAATGACTCATGATTTGAATTACTGTAATAACACATTGAATAGATGTGGATGAGATGTGCAAAGAATACTTTATTCAGAATAAAAATATATAACAGGAATTTACAAAAAATGAACAGTGTATATTGTTGATTTTAAATATTTAAAATGTAGTGCAACTGTTATGATATATTTAAATATGAGGTAGATCTATGTCAAAGGAACTATAACTTGTCAACTAATTTTTCAAAGAGAGACAAGAATCGCTCCGTCATGGCCTCGTTCTTCGCCTCGCTCTCCTCGTGGCGCCTCTGTTCCCTGTTGGACTCCTCGGTCAGGAAATCCAGGATAGAATTTCTCTTCCTTTTCTTCCCTGGGGAGGGACTTGGCAGTGGGGAACTGCTGGCTGCAGAGCTGCACGATGGGGATGAGGGCTCCAAAATCTCCTAAATGAACAAAATAATACTGATTTACATTCCACAAATGAAAAATTTGTACACACACACACACGAGAGAGAAAGACAGAAATACAATAACATGTTAACATTCTGCAATTCGGAAATTTCAGAACACAAGATGTACTGCATAACATACCATGAGGATTGGCGTACGCTCATCCAGAAATGATGCCACCACCACAGGAGGGTCGATTGAAGGCCTGGCACCCAACACCTCGTGCATATCTTCGTAAAACTGCCACGTTGCAGCAGTCACTTCCCCCCTATCTGTGCCGGACCCTGTTTTAGGAGTTCTTAATTCCTGGAGGGACACACAACACACTACATGAAGCCTACAACCATACAGTATGCATTCATCGCATTCTATTGTTTTCAGAGCAAAGATGTAGTTTGTTGTTTTTCTTTAACTGGACACCACATACCTTGTATTTTTGCTTAAGGTTTTCCCACTTTTTGGAAGCTTGTTGGCCTGTTACCTTTTCAAACAACCCCGTCTTTCATCAGTTTCCTGCGTCTTAAACAACAAAATGTACATTTACAGGAATGAATAACAAATGATGACAATGTAGTAACAGTTCCAATACAATAATGAAT
>NW_023268688.1:0-1440 GCF_013103735.1 Etheostoma cragini
ACCACCGGTCCCTGAACGCACCGTTAAACACCAAACCTCCTCCTACACCGGTCCTTATAACACCACCGGTCCCTGAACACATTGGAAACTATATTTAATAATACCAATAATATAATAAAATATAAAACTGTACAAAGGTAAAGAAAAAAATAAAATAATAATAAATTAAATACATAAATTACAAATTAAAAAAAGAAACAAAACAAATTAATTAATCTAATAAAAATTTGAAAAACAATCAGAATATTTTTGTATTAATTTACAATATTTTTACCTTGTTTGGCTGATTTATTAATAATTTAATATGAATTAATTATTAATTATTTATCAATCTACAGAGTTAAACTTAATTTAAACCGAGATGATAATAATCTCAGGTCGGAGTGACACCTCCTCTCTTTACAGCGGTGACGTCAAGCGCTGAAATCTTCAGACATGCGCAGACAGAAGCAATCATCGCAGGTTCAAGATTTCGTAATTTCCGGTCCTGATTTCTTTCAAAATAAGAGCATAGGCTTATCGTTTTCAAAAAATAAGAATGGAAAAAAGCCTAAAAAAACGTTTTTATACGTCAGAAAATGTATGTTTTCTTTAGTTAAAATATAATTTATTTATATATTTGTTATTTTGTCTTTTTTAAAATAATTTAATTGTGCTTCATATTTATATTTCAGTGTTTAAAAAAGTTAAAATAAGGTTAAAAAATCTTTCTTTTCTGTTTCATGATTTTTTTCTACATCCTTTTAGTTTTGTATAATTATAATATTTATAATAATAATAATAATGATAATAATTATTATAATAATTATTATACTTATTTAATCCCTTGTGTTTTGTTAATAAATTCATTTTATATGGTTGATTTAGTATTAATAACCCATTTACTCATTTAAATTAACGTAACTTTCAATGATACATTATAAATTATAGTTTATTAAACTGACAAACCATAATTTATTGTTATATTTAATTCTCTATTTTATTGAGAAAAAAATCCTTTGCGTCAGTTTTGCTGCAGCGTCGTGACGTACCCGGAAGTGTCCTTTCAGCGGCTGCAGCTAGCAGCGACCGCTAACAGCTTTAACAGCAGCAACCTGAAGCTCCAGAGAGACAGACAGGCAGACAGACAGGTAAGACAGACAGACAGGCAAGACAGTCAACCCTTCACCTGGGGGGTCCGGTCATAAAACGTCAACATGAAGGGGGGGTTAATGAGCGGAAAGCAGCAGCTAGCTTCGTTAGCCGTTAGCTGTTAGCCGTTAGCTGTTAGCCGTTAGCTGCTCCCGTTGAGTCTGTTTATTCATTATTAATATATCAGAGATGGAAGGAAACCGAGCTCATGGACTACATGTCTCTCTCTCTCTCTCTCTCTCTCTCTAACTGTCTCTCTCTCTCTCTCTCTCTCTCTCTAACTGTCTCTCTCTAACTGTCTCTCTCTCT
>NW_023268689.1:0-1176 GCF_013103735.1 Etheostoma cragini
CCATGTTGTCCCCATGTTGTCCTCATGTTGTCCCCAAGTTGTCCCCATGTTGTCCCCAAGTTGTCCTCATGTTGTCCCACATGTTGTCCCTAAGTTGTCCTCATGTTGTCCCCAAGTTGTCCCCATGTTGTCCCCATGTTGTCCTCATGTTGTCCCCATGTTTTCCCCAAGTTGTCCCCAAGTTGTCCCCATGTTGTCCCCATGTTGTCCCCAAGTTGTCCCCATGTTGTCCCCATGTTGTCCCCATGTTGTCCCCATGCTGTCCTCATAATAGGACAGACTACCAGACCCCCCCAGACACAGCCCTGCAGTAAAGCCAGTTGGCCAAACACTCAGATGGGTTGTGTGTCTCTGGCTGTTGACTCCTTCATTTGACACACAAAGCTTTACATATCCACCCGGAACAAACATACAACAAATTTCAAAAGGCTCAGAAAAAGTCGACAAACGTTAAAAAAGTGAAAAAATCATTTGGAAAAAGACACAATCGGGTAGAAAAAGACCACCAGGACCTTAATAAAAGGATTTCATCTTAAGTCAGCGTCCGTTAGCCTCGAGACGGGCCAGACGTCGCTTCACCGATTCCTGGAGGAGAAACCTCGGCAGGCGTCCCTGCGGCAGGTGTCCCCGCGGCAGGCGTCCCCGCGGCAGGTGTCCCTGCGGCAGGCGTCCCCGCGGCAGGCGTCCCCGCGGCAGGTGTCCCTGCGGCAGGCGTCCCCGCGGCAGGCGTCCCCGCGGCAGGCGTCTTCGTGGAGACGGCGCGCCGCTAGAAGGATTTCCAGCGGAGGGCCGACAGGATGGTGTGGATGAAGTAGAGCAACGTTGCCACGTATGAGAAGACCTGCAGGGACAGACAGAAGCAATGGAAGACATGATTGGTTCGTCCTCTGGAGGACATGGGAAGACATGATTGGTTCGTCCTCTGGAGGACATGGGAAGACATGATTGGTTCGTCCTCTGGGGACATGGGAAGACATGATTGGGAAATGGAGAAATGAAGAGTGCATTGATGCAGAGCTGCAGGTTGGGAGGAGTTATAGTATCAACAGTTAGAGCATTCACCATTACACTGGTGTGTGTGTGTGTGTCTCTCTGTGTGTGTGTGTGTGTCTGTGTATGTGTCTGTGTGTGTGTGTGTAAGAGTGTGTGTGTGTGTGTCTGTGTGTGTGTAAGTGT
>NW_023268690.1:0-2293 GCF_013103735.1 Etheostoma cragini
TGACACCTGGCTGACACCTGGCTGACACCTGGCTGACACCTGGCTGACACCTGGCTGACACCTGGCTAACACCTGGCTAACACCTGGCTAACACCTGTTCGGTGCTAACGCTAGCAGGAGGCGAACTCGGTGAAGGTGGCACCGATTGGCTTCATTTGTCTCTTAAGTTGTCTCTTAGTTGTCTCTTCATTTGTCTCTTCAGTTGTCTCTTCATTTGTCTCTTCAGTTGTCTCTTCATTTGTCTCTTAGCTGTCTCTCTAGTTGTCTCTTAAGTTGTCTCTTCATTTGTCTCTTAGTTGTCTCTCTAGTTGTCTCTTAAGATGTCTCTCTAGTTGTCTCTTAGTTGTCTCTTCATTTGTCTCTTTAGTTGTCTCTTCATTTGTCTCTTAGTTGTCTCTCTAGTTGTCTCTTAAGTTGTCTCTTCATTTGTCTCTTAAGTTGTCTCTTAGTTGTCTCTTCATTTGTCTCTTCAGTTGTCTCTTCATTTGTCTCTTAGTTGTCTCTCTAGTGACGGACCTGGAAGTTAAAACAACAACGGCAGCGCTGCATTTGTCCCATGTTGTCCTTTAAGGGGAGTAGCCTTGATGCATGCTGGGTACTGACAGTGACGGTCCGTCCTTCCACCCTCGGGTCCTCTGCACCACGACCTCGAGTGTCTGTGTTTCCGTCTTTTTCTGTTATTATTGTTGTATAATACTTTGGCTGTTTAAAAATGTCTTTTGTACGTGTTCCTGTGCGGCGTCCTTGAGTGCCGAGAAAGACGCCTTTGAATAAAATGTATTATATTATTATCTCATAAATGACCCGACTAACAATGGCCGAAATTACGCCAAACTTCTACAGTAGTACAAATATGTTAAATACTCAGATAACGTTGGATGGTAAAGAGCGTAATACACCGGGAGTGTGTTTTTATACCGCTTCCCTGCAGGAAGACGAGCGTCACACCGACCAGAGATGGACTGATGAAGCTGACGGGACGTCCCTAGTGTTTAGCATCATCGTGTACTTTTGGTGGTATCTGTTGTAGTTTTTTGATATTGTATTTGTACCCCTGGTACCTGAGTAATCCGGGTTAACCTCCGCAGGACTGTTTACCCGTCTGAGTCATTCATGGAGAGGAGCTCCTCTGAATTAGACATGCAGGCTACATGCTACGTTAGCTTCAGTGTTCACAGATCTCCTGCTGAGGCAAACACACAGCACACACACACGTACGCGCACGCACACACGCACACGCACACACACACACACGCACGCACATTCACGCACACACACACGCACACACATGCACGCACACACACACACGGACAGCAGATTCATGTATCTAACAGTTCAACATAACGCTTCGTTAGTGTCATTTTTGAATGAAAAACAAAAAACGAGGGTGTGCACGTTTGCGTGTGTGTTTGCGTGCACGTGTGTGTGTGTTTTTGCGTGGGTGTGTGTGGGTGAGTGCGTGCATATGTATGTTTGCATGTGTGTTTGTGTGGATGTATGCATGCATGCGTGCGTGCATGTGTGGGTGTGTGTGTGCATCTCTGGGTATGTGTGTGCGTGTGTGTTTACATGCACGTGTGTGTGTTTTTGCGTGGGTGTGTGTGGGTGCATGCGTGCATGTGTGTGTTTGTGTTGGTCCGTGTGTGTGTGTGTGCATCGCTGGGTATGTGCGTGCGTGCGTGTGTGGGTCCGTGTGTGTGTGTGTGTGTACATATCTTGGTGCGTGCATGCGTGTGCGATTCATTTCTTCCTGACATCCTGTCCTCTGATTGGTTTAAACTCGGCGGCTCCTGTCTCGTTGGACAGAAGATGGAGCGTTACCCTCGAAATAATTACACCATCATATAGTACAGTGAGTTCTTTACTGCCCCCCCCCCCCCCCCATCATTACATGAGATGTTATTATATACAGTCAGTGACTTTATTAGTTTCTCCGTCTGGAGGCTCCCGACCAGACCAGGACCTTATTGAAGACAGAGATCTGGATCCAACAGGGACGACGGGGCGCCGCCGTGCGTTGTTTGATGTGGAGATGAGTTTTAACTGTATGGCTGATGACGGGGGGGGGGGGGGGGGGGGGGGGGGGCTTCAGAGGAACATGGAGGGCGGCGAGGAAGGAAAGAATCCCAAAAGTATGATGTGGTGTTTTGTACGATGGCTTTAAAAAACTGTGTTCATTATGGATTCCAGCACCTCGACTGCTGCTGTAAAGGGAGGGAAGTTAAGGAGAAAACACCAGACTTTCACCAGGAAACAGGTGTTCATGTCCTGGAGAAGTTAAGGAGAAAACACC
>NW_023268692.1:0-465 GCF_013103735.1 Etheostoma cragini
TGTGTGTGTGTGTGTGTATGTGTACAGTGTGTGTGTGTGTGTGTATGTGTACAGTGTGTGTGTGTGTGTGTATGTGATTTATGTAGATTTTGGAATATGAAACATAAGAAACAAACTGGATGAAAACGTTGAAATGAATCGATTTTAAAATAAACATTTAATATTCGGGAGTTAGTCACATGACTGCATTCCATCTGACATGTGAGATCAGGTGACCCCCCACGGTCCAATCAGCAGCTGCGTCAGAGCAGGAAACACTGAACTCATAAAAAAAACAATAAAAAACGATAATATAAAACAAATTAGAAATAAAAAGCTTATTACAGAGAACGTACCGCGTCCTTCAGGTTAATGTCACACAAACAAGATTATTAACATTATTCTCATTATTCATATCTTACAAAACAAAAGTCAACAGTGCAATAAAAAGTTGGGTTCAAATCCCGTCGCTCGGCGGGGGGGGGG
>NW_023268692.1:709-1758 GCF_013103735.1 Etheostoma cragini
AAATGTGTGTGTGTGTGTGTGTATGTGTGTCATCTTTTTGAAGGTTCATTCAACGGCAGATAGTGTCTCTCTGAGTGTGTCTGTGGTTGTGTGTGTGTGTCTGAGTGTGTGTGTGTGTCTGAGTGTGTTCGTGTGTGTGTCTGAGTGTGTATGTGTTTGTGTGTGTGTCTGTGTGTTTGTGTGCAACAACCCCCTTGGTGTCCTCCTTTAATAAGCTGGGGGAGGAGCTTAGAGAGGCGGAGGCTTAACTAAATGGGGAGGGGTTTAAATATGGAGGAGCTTAAAGAGGCTGGGAGGGGCTTACATGGCTGGGGGAGGGGCTTAAAGATGCACCGATACACTTCCTCTTCTTACATCTGGGGGGTTAGATACATTAGAAAATAACAATGAATAATTTTCCATCTAATGTCTTTATGCTTAATGTCGACTGCCTCTCGCGGAAAATAGTCCCGAAAACCACGGCCGCAGGTTATAGACGACTTATAATTAGAAATTAATAAAACTTAATATCATCTCCACACAAAGCCGAAAACACCGATCCCACACCCTCATTATATTTACTGTATGTGTGTGTGTGTGTGTCGGGGTTAGGAAAACTTATATAACTTATATAAACTATAGGTCCGCCTATTACTGTGTGCACTAGAGATACTAGACATAATACCGACATTATACTGACATAATGCCGACATTATGCCGACATTATGCCGACATAATGCCGACATTATGCCGACATAATGCCGACATAATGACGACATTATGCCGACATAATACCGAGATGATGCCGACATTATGCTGATATAATACCGATATTATGCAGACATAATACTGACATAATGCAGACATTATCCCGACGTAATGCCGACATGATAGCAACATTTTGCCGGCATTATGCCGACATAATACTGACATAATACTGACATTTTGCCGACATTGTGCCGATATTATGCCGACATTATGCTGATATAGTACCGATATTATGCAGACATAATACTGACATTATGCTGATATAATACCGATATTATGCAGACATAATACTGACATTTTGC
>NW_023268693.1:0-3066 GCF_013103735.1 Etheostoma cragini
TGGGAAAGAAGGAGAGGAGGAGGAAAAGGAGGAAGAGAAAAAGAAAGAAAGATTGAGTTAACTAGACGAGAAGGGCAGGACAGACTGAGAGGCTGAAGTGGAAACTTTACATACTGTACAGTATGGATATCATATATACATTTAAATATATATATATATATATATACATATATATATATATATATATATATGTATATATATATACAGTTCCGACAGTCACAAAATCTAAATGCTCTTTAAAAGGACCGTTTGCCAAGTAATTAAAAAAAATGTGAAATGTCTAAAAATTCTCTTAATTTTTTTACTCTAATTTTTTTAATTTAATTTGAATGCTGTGTTATTACATTTTTTAAATTTACTTTCCAAGATTTTTTGTTTTTTTAATGCTTTTTCTAATTAAATCGTTTATTTTTATTTTTTTATTTATCTGATAAATAATAATAATTATTATTATTTTTTTTCAAAACCTCCGGGTTCTGCTAAGAAATTAAAATAAATTTGAAATGTCTAAATGTTCTCAAAATATTTTACATTTATTTCCTTTTTTTCAATTTATTTTCCAAGATTTGTTTATTTTCTTTTTATATTTTAAAAAAATATATATTTTTTAAATATTTGTTATTCATGTATGTTTTATTTAATTTTAAATATTTTAATTCGAAGTTGTATATATTTTTATTTTGATGATGTTGATTTTTTTAATTAAATTTATTTTGTTGATATTTTTTTCAGACGTCCAGGGTCTGCTAAAAAAATGAAATAAATTAGAAATATCTAAATATTCCAAAAATATTTTACAACTATTATTTTTACTTTAATTTGAATCCCGTCTCATTTAAAAAAGTTTAAATTCACTTTCCAAAATTTTTTTCCAAAAGTTTTATTTTATGTTTCTTTAATTAAATCTGTTATTTTTTATTATTTCTAAAAGTATCTGTTATTCATGTATGTTTTATTTAATGTTAAATATTTAAAATTGATAAAAATGTAATTGAAATTTATACATACTGTATATTTTTTTATTTTGACGATGTTTTATTTTTTATTTAAAATAAAAAAAAAAAACGTATTATGTATTACAGTTCTGATAAATAAAATATGTAAAAATACAAACTTAAGATATAAAACCTAAAGTCCTTTGATAAAAGTAATTGAAATAAAGTCTATATAAGACTAAATATCCTGATAGTTTTCGTCTTTTTCGTCTTTTTCAACAGTTCTGTAAGACCGCGAGGAAGCTGCTGCTGAGTCGGCGCGTTGCCAAGGCGACGGCGGTGCTCGGCGCGTGCCTGCTGCTGCTCCTCGACGCCGTGACCGCGTGCACGGCCACGCTGGGCGTCCTGCTGCCTTTTCTCATCTGGATGGCCGCATAAAAACATGTAAAACACCGGGAGAAATAGTAATTAAATAATTAACTTCTCTTTGGAGGTCTGCTGTCTAAATATGAACATAATCTGTATAAATGAGTCTAATAAAAATTTAAAAATTGTATTTTATTTCCCCCCCATTATCGACATTTCCTGTAATATTGTCATAGGAACTACGATTATAAACTACATTTCCCTCTCTGTACTTGTACTGTAAGTATTTATAAAAACTTGGAAAACATTTGTCCAAATAAAAAGTTGTCTTTATCGTTAAAATCTAGCATTTATTTTACTTTTTAGATAATATTTTGCACGTTTTATTCATCATTTTTAATTTTATATTTAATAAAATAAAATATGAAGTAAAGAAACATTTAAAAAAACTTAATAAATAAAAGCTTTTTTAAAATATTTTGTACTTTTAAGTATTACATTTATTATTTATGTTTTATAATTTTTTTAATTATTTTTTTCCTATTTGTGTTTTACATTGTAAAGGTGTTTTTCCATTCAGATTATTTATTATTATTATTATTTATTTATTATTGAATTAATTGTTATGAGTATTATCTATTTTAAATGATTTTCTTTCATTAATTTGTTTCATCATATTTTTTATTACTTATTGTGGTCCCGCCTTTCGAGCCCCACATGAACGTGCTGATTGGCTCAGAGGCCTGGCCTTCAAGCCAATCATAATTAGCCTGTTTACTGGCTGAAGCTTGTTGCCAGGTAAGTTCTACCAAGTTGTCGTTGAAGTACGTGACATTAACGGACGTTATCCACTAACTGCGGCCGGTTGAGGTTTAAATTCGGTTCAGAAGAAAACGTTTAATTGTGAGAAGAAAATGGCGGCAGACAGACACGGTAAGCGCCTGATTACCGAACGTTATTTTCAAACAAGCTAGCTAACGGTTAAAAAAAGTCAGTTGGAACAAGTTTTGCCGGTAAACGACAGTTACCGTTGACGTTACGTTACGTAACGTTACAGACACGCTAGCATAAATGTTAGCTACCTTGACGGCCGTGCTAGCTAGTTGTTAGCTTGCTTCATGAACGTTTTTACTTCATAAATCTAACTTAATCATAACTGACAACTAATTTACTCAAACCGTATTTAAGTTACACCAACAAGATGCGTGTTTTGGTATCTTATGTCTCATTTTGAACTGCCAGAATCGGCCACAATCGTCGGTAAAGACGACATACATAAGTTACAAGCTAGCCAACTGAGCTAGCTAGCTAGTTAGCTAACAACATGTCAGATTTAGGGGGAACTTTAGGGTTTTTAGCTTATTTTAAAGTCATTTATAGCAGGTTTTTTAGCTTATTCTAAAGACATTTATGGCAGGTTTCTAGCTTATTTTACAGTCATTAATGGTAGTTTGTTAGCTTATTCTAAAGTCATTTATAGCAGGTTTCTAGCTTATTTTAAAGTCATTAATGGTAGTATTTGGTTGTTTCCCCACAGCAATTGTGTGGCATTATTATGCAGAAGTTATAAAGTCTGTATTTAAGACTTATTATGGCCTTAAATGTGGTTTAAATATTGCACCAACAATACACCATCACTAACAGGGACGCTCTAGAGCGTCCTCTGGTGGACAGACTATGCAACACTATCACTAACGGGGACGTTGTAGAGCGTCCTCTGGTGGACAGACTATGTAACGCCATCACTAACAGGGACGTTGTAGAG
>NW_023268694.1:0-1711 GCF_013103735.1 Etheostoma cragini
CACACACACACACACAGACACACATACACACACAGACACACACACACACACACACACACACAGATAGACATGTAGTTCATTAGAATCAGATGTTGTTGACAGATTAATGAAGTTTTTAAAGAATTTAAGGAATAAAAAGAAGATCTAGGTCACCGTGGTGACAAATTAAATACATTTTGACTTAAAAGAAACCCAAAAAGCAGAAAATATAAATATCCTCATGCTGTTGACGAGTGTGAATCAGGAGGATTAAACATTTCTGGCACACACTGAGATTGTTTTTGCCAAATCGACCCTAAAGCCTGAATTCAAATATAATTACCAGTCACCTCTCACAGATTATGAATCATTTATTTACACTTTTGAAGTAAATATTAGATTAATAATTAAAATATTGCGATTTTTGTTCTATTTTTTCCTTTGTGGCAGAGGCGGATTCGCCTCCAGGTAAGCGTCTTCTTCTTTTAACGGGTAATTTCGATATTTTTTAACCTGCATTGTGTGTATTGTAAACAAAAATGCCTCCACTAAAAGTTGTGTTGTTGCCGTTGAAGTGTGTGACAACATTATGGGATGGATCCTCACAGAGATAGACCAGACTCCATGTAAAAAATCAATACTTTTAACGTAAAAAGTAGTGATTATTTAGTCGGGTGGAGATATGCTGCTCTATACACGCTAAAAGTAGTGATTATTTACATGGAGTCTGGTGGAGATATACTGCTCTATACACACTAAAAGTAGTGATTATTTACATGGAGTCTGGTGGAGATATGCTGCTCTATACATGCTAAAAGTAGTGATTATTTACATGGAGTCTGGTGGAGATATGCTGCTCTATACACACTAAAAGTAGTGATTATTTACATGGAGTCTGGTGGAGATATGCTGCTCTATACACGCTAAAAGTAGTGATTATTTACATGGAGTCTGGTGGAGATATGCTGCTCTATACACACTAAAAGTAGTGATTATTAACATGGAGTCTGGTGGGTTTGATGATGGTGATTTCTGTTTCATGTTAAACTAAAAGGATCTTCCTCTTAAAGGTCTATCTCTGTAGGGATCCATCCCATAATGTTGTCACACACTTAGAATATAATAATAGCCTGTCAGCGGCAACAACACAACTTTTCTTGTTTAGTACTGGACCAATTTTCCAAAAACTGTTGTTCCCATCAGTCACTTTTATGCTAAAAAACAGGGTCCAGGTTGTAAAATACCAAAGTTACCCTGTAACATACACAGTATAACATGTTTTTACATGGTTGGGATGAAGAAAAAGTGAAGATTATTTCATGATTTGCACTCACTGGGCGAGGTGGGGGAGTTGCCTCCCCCCTCGGAGGAGGTGGAGGGCGGCTTGGCGTCGACGGGCAGCGGGACGGGACGCGCCATCGGGGGAGGCGGAGGGGGGGGCAGCATGGGCGTCGGCAGGAAAGGATTATGGACCTTTCCCTGGGAGCTTCCATTAGGCTGAAGAAGGGGAGTTAAAAAGCATTAAATACACAAAATATACACAATATCCACAATATTCTGCACAAAAAGACATCAACAAGTTAGTCACACGTAACCTGTAATAACTCAACTCTGCTGCCCTCTGAAAGTGTGTCTAAGTGTGCGTGGACCTTTTTGTTGGAGATATGCTGCTCTATACACGCTAAAAGTAGTGATTATTTACATGGAGTCTGGTGGAGATATGCTGCTCTAT
>NW_023268695.1:0-1888 GCF_013103735.1 Etheostoma cragini
AATAAATAAAAGACATTTTACCCAAAAGCTAGCTAAAGACATGTTACCCAAAAGCTAGCTTTTGGGTAACATGTCTTTTATTTATTGATAATTTTATCAATTGAGTCTTCACTTTTTCAAAATGTGGATGCCATAGTGGCAAATACTCTACCCCCACGTCTTCAGACGAGTGTGTTGTTTGGATGACAGATTTTGGTTGATAGACCCAAGAGACAGGGAGGGGGTGTGTAGGTAGGTTAACCAGATGTCCCAAAAAATTAGGGACAGTCCAAAAATCCAAGCAGTTGTCCCGAATTCAAAATCCTGCCCTAATTGTCCCAAAAATCAGAGCAAAGTCTCAAGAACAGACTCTTGAGTAGTTATAGTGTGCTAGAACATTAAAAACTGTTCATGGTTATTGAGTCGCCCTGCAGCCATCTCCCGCCGGCTGCTCATTGGTTGCATTGACAACATCCATTGCTATTTTTCATTCATTGTTTAAATAGAGGCTCAGGCTATCCCGGGACCCAATGAACATGTAGCTACTGTAAAAGAGCAGTTTTCAATGGTTTTGAGGAGAACTATGAGAGAGAATCATTGATCATTTATATAGGTAGGCTAAATCAAACCATGTAAAGCTTTTTCCTCGCCATGAATGAAGAAAAAAACTTAATGTAAGATAACTTCTAGAATCGTTAGATTTCAGTTTAGTGTTTTCAACAAGCTTAAGTGTTCATAAAGATATGGGCATGTGAAATCTGGTGACAATTGTTGTTTAGGTACATTAAACTATGTTAAGCTTTTTATCACGTTATGCATTTTAGAATGTATGCATGCAACAGAGAAGCGTGTAGCCAGTGCAGCAGCAATTTGTACCCTTATGGACACACAAATAACATTCCAAATTCTAGAGAAAGTGATTTTTATAATAATATTGGCACTTTAAAAGACTGCATTAAGCGCACATCTTCATTACTACCCATAGTATTAAAGTCACAGCCAAACCAGGAGATGAACTGCTGTTCGAGCAAGGCTTTTCCGGCAGGGCGGATCAGCAAGACAGAAAAAACAATATATCCTCACTCCCATCACGTAAAATACAGATTCCTGATCGGGTGCCTTTGGCATTGTTATTGACACTAAAAGTCTCTTCTTATATCAAAACGTTTTTTCAACACGCTTGGTTGGGACTACTGGCGTCACTTTTGATGCAGTTAAGTTAAGGATAAGATCGTGGGTGGGCTTGCACAAAGAACGTTTCTGTGACACTTGGGACAAAAAACAGGACAGCTGGGTTCAGGAAAAGAAGAAAGCTACAGTTGGTTTTAGGAAAAGAACAGGACAGTTGGATTAAAGTAACACAGGGGACACAAACCCCAGGCCGATATGGTGAAAGACCTGTCTTGTTTGACCCATCCACCAACCCAACCATCTCCACTACGCAGAATCACACTACTCGCTACCATTGTCGCTCCTAATACTACATCATCTTAAAACCGCGTAGCTGCTGCTATGTCAGGTGCGTTCTACACACGATGAGGGGTGCTTTTTGCATCATATCTGACGCTGACAACAAAGTGAGAATATTTGGCCAAGCAGAACTTTGGGTAAGAAACACTGAACATAAACAAAACCCAGTCCAGCATTTGTGTTAGGATACAATAAGTTATGTCACCAAAATAAAGTTTTCTATTACATCACTATGTATTTTGGCCTCATTATCCCAGATTTTTTAGTGTTGTACCTGGCAGTAAAATTGGAACACAAGTGTGGCGTGCACTTAGCTGAAGTTTAAAGTCCTGATGAGTGTGTTGGCTGGGTTTCCTACCCTGAGGTTGGTAGCGAGGGTTGAGCACAGCAGGCAGACAAAACCTCAGCCCTTCATCAGCCTGCACAGCCAGCTCAGTGA
>NW_023268696.1:0-1436 GCF_013103735.1 Etheostoma cragini
AAATCCTGCACCCCCGATGATGCCACTAAAATTATGGTGGCTGACCTGCTTTTGGACATAATAACATTGTTGTCAAAGGTCTGTTTGGTGAATCTTAGGAGCAGAAATGCACCGGCGTCTGAGGAGGGGCTGGTTTCTGAGGAGCGTGTTACGTCCAGTCTGGGCGACGTACTCTTTCGGAGTTTTGCCGGGGCTCTGAATGCTGAGGACCAAGTCGAGTGTGTCAGCTCACGGCGCTTGACAGGTTTGGTCGGTAAAGAGATTGCAGAAAGTGTCAAATCTGCTCTCTCCACTACTATGTGCACTACAGAGCCTGTGATAATTCAGCACATCACTCCCCCTCGCAGGCTTAATGCAATGGTTGGTCATGTCTGCAAAATGGTAAAAGCTTTCACAGCCAAGATAAAAACTTTGTGCTTGGCTCAAACTTGTATGGCGACAAAGAGTCATACCAGTCCTACGCAGAAAACAGAACAGATGCCCTTCCAGGGAGAAGTGACAAAAGTTATGGAGCCGGAAGACACTGATGACCAGAGAGAACATGAGACCAAAGGCATGGACCCGATAGACACTGATGAAGGCATACAATCACCAGTTACAGCTGTGGAACCAGAATTCCCGGAGATCATCTCATCAGACAACAGTGTGATTGAGATTCCAATATTGACGTCTGTGGAAGATATAATCAGGACGGAGATGATAATGATAATTGATCCTCTTTTGGATCAAGTGCCGGACTTCAAGCATCAGCTGATACAATCTGAATGCTCTCGGGAGATTGAAGATGTTGCAGAAGACATCGCTCGGTCAATAAGTCAAATTAAGGGTTTGGACGGTGCAGAAACTGCAAGTCCACATTATCAACAGAAGTTCAAGCTGTTTGTAAAAGCAATAGCGAGCAAGATCAAGTCCTTTTTGACAATGCGCTTGGCCAAAGCTTGGTATTATCGTATATTGGAGGAGCTCAAGGCCAAATTCCTAAAGCAATCAAACGCTGAAAGCGAGCACTCCGGACAGACAGCCATGGAGAAATTTGACTCTCTGCTTCTGACTGAGGATAACAACAAACCACAGCATGGAAATGTGGTTAATGTAATTCAGAAGTTTGAGAATATGACCCCCAGAAAAAGCATGACATTCACACAGAAATTTACTGACCTCCTCTATAGGGACATCACAAGTGGAATCGCGCCCAATTTGATCCCAGAACCAATGAGAGGGAAGTTATGCAGTGATGTGATTGTTCCTGATTCACATGCTGACATGTACGCTACAATTCGAAATAAAGTGTGGAATTTTATGGGACTGATGGGGTGGTGGCTGAAAACTCAGATCGGCAGCCACGGTAATAGGGTGGCTAACAAAATATTAAAAGAAGAGTCACTGGCAGCACCGCAGCTACCGAAGGTCAACATCACAGAGAAGCCTGTGGCAAC
>NW_023268697.1:0-1277 GCF_013103735.1 Etheostoma cragini
GTTTCTTCGTGTTCATGAATAGAGAGAGTTTAGCTCACTGTTTAGTTGGAGTTGTTACACCTCAGCGAGAACAGTACAGTAAAAAAGCGTAATCCAGCTGAAGTTTCAACGGCTTGAGAAGCAAGTAGACAAGTAAAATGGAATCAGAAAGGACTGATAATGCATCTGTGCGCACAAGAAAATCAAAGAGCTCTCACTCATCAGCATCAAGTGCAGCAGTGAGGGCGCGTGCTAAAGCAGAGGCCGCGAAGGCACGAGCAGCGTTTGCTGAGAAAGAAGCAGAGCTGAAGGTACAAAGTGCAGCAAAAGAAGCAGAGCTACAACTAGGAAAAGCAAAGCTAGAAGCTGAACTGGGCGCACTTGAACTTCAAAGAGAGGCAGCTGCAGCTATTGCCCAAGCCGAGGCATTAGAAGCAGCCGAACTGGATATAGAAGATTCAGTCATGACTGATGTTTCTTCTCAAGCAAATTTACAAAACGAAATTATAACACGCACTAATGAATATGTAGTAGCACAAACTCAAGCATCTGCCCGTGCAACATTACCTGAGGCAGCATTGTCAGAAGGAAGCTACGTCACATGGAAACCTCCATCAGAACGCAACACACAGTTACGGGAAGGACAACACGAGGTTGAAAACAGACCATCTGAGCATAACACAGCAGCGGAAAAGCCATTCTTCAGCAACCCGGCTAAATTCAGGGATGTAACCCACATCAGCACACCACTAAATGGACATCATACAACACCCATTAGAGACAGTGGACTTTATGCAACACTTGCTAGAAACAGCGAACACCCGGCAAAACTCAAGACAGTACATCATCCTTGCAAATCACCATTTAAGGCAGCAGCTCCATCACACGTGGCCATGTATGCACCATCCATTCCAAGCGTGACACCTGAAACAGAACACCTGGCACAATACCTGGCTCGCCGTGATTTAGTGAGTACAAGTCTCTACCAATTCAATGATAAGCCTGAAGATTATTTAGCATGGCAGTCGTCATCTAGTAATGCTACTACAGGCTTAGGACTTACCTCCACTGAAATGTTGGATTTGCTGATTAAATGGCTTGGACCAGAGTCTGTGAAACACATCAAAAGGATTCGCTCTGTGCATGTTGGGAACCCAGATGTAGCACTTAAAAAGGCCTGGGAGCGCCTCCAAGAGTGCTACGCTGCACCTGAAGTAATGGAGAAGTCTCTTTTTAAGAGATTGGATGAATTCCCAAGAATATCAACCAAAGATTACGGGAAGCTGAGGGACCTAGGC
>NW_023268698.1:0-1073 GCF_013103735.1 Etheostoma cragini
GAGGGGTCGGCAGGGTTCAGGGTCAGGGTCAAAGGTCGGCACTTTCAGCTCGGGAAAGTGTCTTCATCTGAGTCTCCCAGACAGTAGAACCTTTTCTTTAATTATGCAAACGTTACAGTTTAGTGATAGTTTCTCTGGAAGACTTTCATTCATAAAAACAACACAAAATCTTTAGGAAAATAGCAAAGAAGTGTAGAAGCGGGCTAAAAAGGTCAGGTGTGATCATGTGACAGGTGTGACATCATGTGACGTACGGTGCAGCAAGAGGAGAACCTCAGCTTCAGAGGAAGTCACTAATAGATTCTTAATTTTCTTAATTGATTCCTATTTGATTCCTAATTGATTCCTGATTGATTCCTAATTGATTCCTGATTGATTCCTAATTGATTCCTGATTGATTCCTAATTGATTCCTGATTGATTCCTAATTGATTCCTAATTGATTCCTGATTGATTCCTAATTGATTCCTAATTGATTCCTAATTGATTCCTAATTGATTCCTAATTGATTCCTGATTGATTCCCAATTGATTCCTAATTGATTCCTAATTGATTCCTGATTGATTCCTAATTGATTCCTATTTGATTCCTGATTGATTCCTAATTGATTCCTAATTGATTCATGATTGATTCCTATTTGATTCCTAATTGAATCCTGATTGATTCCTAATTGATTCCTAATTGATTCATGATTGATTCCTATTTGATTCCTAATTGATTCCTAATTGATTCCTGATTGATTCCTATTTGATTCCTGATTGATTCCTGATTGATTCCTAATTGATTCCTATTTGATTCCTAATTGATTCCTAATTGATTCATGATTGATTCCTAATTGATTCCTAATTGAATCCTGATTGATTCCTAATTGATTCCTGATTGTGCTTTTGGGCCGAGTGTTATTAAATTAGCATCAGTAGCCCGTGGCGGCGGCGTGACGCCGGCAGACACACACGCGTCTGTGTTGTTGTTGTTACTCATTAGCTATTAGCGCTAACGGCAGACTGTACAGCTTTCTCTGCTTGTTGTCTGGTGTCTGACATTAATGATGTAAATGAGGCCGGGGGGGGGGGG